>NC_143585.1:102536460-102798960 GCF_048544385.1 Mastigoproctus giganteus | reverse complement strand
CAGCAAACACTTTAAACTGTTTAAAATTCAAATACTGTAAACTCTTTAAAATCGGGCAACTCTCAATCCCGGAGTGCCGGAATTGATAATTAAATGTTGGAGCAGGTAATAAGACTGTAAACGAGAATGTAATTATTTTTAAAAGCTTAAAAATAATTACATTCTCTAAAGAAACAAAAAGAATTTCTTTCAATCTCAAAGCAGTGTAGCGTATATTGAGTTGTTTCTGTCTCCTTGGTCTTCCTGTCATTCAGACTTTTAGACCAACGGAGGATGACATCAAAACTCACCCGTTCTGACTTTATTTTACTACTTCCAAATTTAATAACACCAACGCTGACGAACAAATGCGAAGAAGTGCACAATTTTCACAGAGTGGATGTTATAATTTTTAGTTTTTAATTTCCATATCATTTTAAATATTCAAGTTCATCACACCATGCTAATTAAAGTGATGAGTCTCATAATGTAAAAAGCATTTGCTATTTTGTTCCTTAATTATTGATAACGAGACTTGAAGCATTAGTTACACACATAGTATTAAAACAGATAATAATAATAATATCAGATAAAGATAAAGACAAAGATAATAACAGATATTGAAAAAATACGTATACCGGAATTTAGAATTTCACAGTTACTGTATTACCTTTTAACTGTCAGAAGATAATTGCTTATAATTGTAGGCCAAAGTGCATTGTCAGCGCTCAGATAGCGAGCCGAATGTCGGCCATTCAGATACTTGTAAGAGTAGGCGTAGGCAAGATAAAAGAAATTCTGACTCAGTGAGTTCCTCTCATAGGGCCACTTGGTACCGTTGAAGTAGGAGTTCTATTCTGAGGAGACAAATGTTTATCTCAGCACGTCCGTTTAGCATGTTTCCTTCGGGAGACTGTTGCCAAGCGAAATTATTTTCCATTAATGTCGATTTGTTGAGGATTTGTTTTGGTTATAAAGGTGGGCTTGTCTGTTTTTCTGGATAAAAGTCAGAGTTTCTAGGTAGGAAGAAGTTACTATCTCGCTTGAGACAACTAAACGAGAATAGATTATAAGGAAAACTTTGACCAAATACTCTCTAACAGAATCAATCCTGCAGACGGACGGTATAACACATACTATGAAGTAAAGTACTTCTTAAACAACGGTATTTTGTATTTAACATGAGTTAAATATAAAATAATTGTGTAGTTGGGTTAGTCAATTGCTCTTCTTTTGGTCAGTGCAATAACGAAACTACAAGACATCGGCCCTGCTCCTCCTACTTCTCCTGATCCTCATCAAATAACTTATTTTTTATTTTATTAAAATGGAAAAAAAAAAAAGCTCTTGGGGCTCCTTTCTATATTGAACCCACTTTTACTGCAATAGCGTAGATACTTACTTGAATCAATTATCCAAATTCACGCCAGCAAAACATAAGGCCACCGATTTTATGGTCTTGCTGTCTAGTTTCGGAAAGCAGCAAGACTAAACGGCCAGATCTAGTCTTGTGATGTCGAACAACATTTCGGAACTTCCTTTTTTTTTTTTAATGAAGTGAAAAAAAAAAAAAAAAAAAATCGGCGATACATCATTTTAGAAGTTTTAGTTACAGACACAGAGGAATCTATCTTTTTTTGGCTTCTCGAATTTTCATATCCAAAATATACAGCAATTAACAAAAAAAAAAAAATAAATAAAAAAGTACTAGCACTAATCCATATTGTATTTTGTTTAATAGCTTAATATTTCAAAGCCGAATTATAAATCGAATTTACAAAAAAAAAAAAAAAAAAAAAAAACAACCTGGTGCATTATTTTTTATTATATTTTATTTTATTTTTAATACTATCCTTGAGCTTCATCAAAAATTTCGCGACCCAACCAGATTCTCTAGGACTTACTGGTATTGCAAACCTTAGGTTGGGAAACATTGATGAAGATGATGTTTGGTTGGAATTTATGCGTGTACGTATGTTTTCTACATTTTTTCCGTTTAAATTTTGCTGCTTTAAACCAAATGATTACATAGATAATAATAATAAATTTAATATTTAGGATTTTCTCAATCACATTTTTTTTTTTTTTTTAACTCTTGAAAAATGGCGTTAGCCACACACGTTTCTTATATATTTTTTCTTTTTATTTTCTTTTTGTTTAAACCATTTTGTAAATAATGATACGATAAGATTTAGGTTGCAATCAGATGTATTTATGGAAATTAAAGACAAAGTGATGTGCTTGAATTTTTGCCTAGTTTCCTTGTTTTTAAAATCTCTACACTAAATGGAAAATGCGTTATTATTATTATTATTATTATTTATTTTTTTTTTACTTTTTCTCCTTATGGGATATTTTTACACTCCGTGACGCTACTGGTATCAAATGGATAGAGTCATTGGTTGAGTCCGGTTACTGTTATTGTTATTACTGTTGGTCGAGGAACTTTCTGACTATCCTACAAGTGTTCAGGTTCGCGGCTTTCGGGAGTTCCATGTAAATGTTTGAAGCCATGACAAAGGGAGAGACTTACAAATATTTTAGGATGATGCAAGCTCAACAGTTAGAATACAAGGAGACCAAAGCCCGCCTGACTGAGAAATACTATCTGAGACTGAGGAGTCTGCTGAAAACAAAGCTGAATGGAGGGACATGTCAGAGCAACAAACTCGTACGCAGTCCCATTACTAATTTTACCCCATTTGAGATTATAGATTTGACGAACACCGAGCCGGAGAAGATTATGAGATCGACCAGGATAATAATTACCAAGAACCTCCAACGCCATTGATAAACTGACTATATCCCGGAAGGAAAGAGGGACCTCATTCAACAACAGAATAAGGCAATTAAGAATCGAATCCAGGAAAACACATCGCCAATAAACGGCTCACTCTCAACAAGGAGATCCCACTCACATAGACAGAAGAAACAAAGACAGAAAGATGGACAAAGAAGGTACTCCATGGGCAGACACCACAATGACTTCCATCAAGACCACAGAGAGAGGGGATGGCTTTGATCGCATGGCTGAAAAGCGAGAGGCTCTTCCCCGAAACTGAAGGATTCATGTTTGCCATCAAAGACCAGGTAATTAACACTAAGAACTACATTAAATACATCACAAACCAGGAGTGACAGATGACACATGTCGATGATGCCACCTGGCCCTAGGAACAACCACACAGCACATCACCGCGGGATGCAGGGTGATTACCCAGACGGAGTATACTCATAGACACGGCCAGGTCGATAGGATAATATATTAGAAGTTAGCGCAAAAATACTAGTTGATCAAAGAAAGTGTACCGTATTACAAGTACGAACTCCAGGCAATTGTTGTTGTTGTTGTTGTTGTTGCTCTTGAGTTTTAGGAGCATCAGCGACTGAGGCTATATTGCTCAGTCTATATTGTCTGTAAATTGCGTGTGTTCTGAGGTCGATTTTCTGTTTGCTAGACGAAAAACCCGAGTTTATTGGAGGAAAAACCACGCTACCCTCGCTTGAGACCGACTAACTCAGCCACGTTGTGAAAAAGGCCCATAAAAATTCCTCCCATTTCGACAGGATTATAATTGAGGTCTTTTCCACCCGGTGCGGGGAGAACGGCGATCTTACCAACTGTGCTACCCACGAGGGCGAACCCCAGGCAGTACTAGAGACGCTTACTTACAAATTTTTATTATTATATATATAAAAAAAAACAACCTTTTTGTACTTTATGGGATTTTTTTCGTCCCGTGACGAGTACTGGTAACAAGTACATGGGGTAGTTGGTTGTATCCGGTTTCTTTTATTATTATTATTACTGTTGGTCGAAGAACTTTCTTACTGTCCTACAAATGTTTAGGGTCGCGGTTTTCTGGAGTTTCATGTATGTGTTCTCTGGGAGGCTTATTACTGATAGGTTCTTATGGAGGTTCTGGAGCTATGCTGGTGGTTCACAAGATGATCGCGATTGTCATTACTTGTTCCATACTTATTATTATTATAAAATGTTATTGTTTATACTCCGGCACGACTACCAGGTCAGTGGAGTTCACAAAAAATCATCAATACAAATGTTACTCGTATTTAGCAGTCAAGGACTTGAACTCCGGTCAACTCAAAGAGCTCGTGCTACTGCACTCACGCTCCTGGCCCACTCGTCTACGTCAGGCCTAATTATGTTAGAAATATTTATTTCTGATCGGTCTAATGCTAAGCTGACTAACTGAAATTACTTTTCATTATTCATGCTTACTTCCGGATCAGTTATAGTTGCTTGCTTGTAGGCATTGTACATGGTTTCTACTGGGACAAACTTATCTGGAAACACTTCCTGAATGGGTGGGAGGCTAACGCCCCGGCAGTCATCTCGGTGAAGTACAGCCACGGAGAGAGAAAACACATAGAGTCCCTCATTGACATAGTCTCGAGCTTGATAGGCCAGATCCAGGAATTCGCTGAAAGTTTTGGCCACTGAAATTGAGAAGAAAGTCATATAGAGAGATATGTTGGATGTAAACTATAAGTATCAATGTTGATATGACGAGCCATAAAAAAAAAAAAAAAAAACATTAACAACACATTTGAAGTAAAAATTTTGCATTAAATTACATTTTCCCTATTGTGCATAAATGTAAAATTATATTGTCAAATCACTATTGTCGAAGAAATCTGACTCCTCAAATAGGCTAACAACACTCACAAATTCATGTTATTATTATTGTTATTATAGGTACTGGAGCTTATTGTCCATATCCGTATTGTATATAGTAATATGTGTTCACGAGCAGATTTGCATATTGTTTAGGGTGAAAAATCCAGTATATTTTACGGGAAACCCTACTTCCTCCACCTGAGAGCAGCTGGCTGCAGCGTCTGGCAAAGGAGACTTTCTCAATTTTCTCTACGCATTGACGGGAATCGAACGTACACGCCTCTAACGAGTGGCAAACACGGATCGGGTTGGCGATCACGGACGATTATCAACAAGCACAAATGCATATTCAAATTATTACATTTTAAAGGCACTGGCGGTTGTTGCTAATATCCATATATCATATACTAAATATTATTATTCTTAGGCCATCCGAATAATTAAATTCCTCTGCCGTGCTGTGTGTCTTACGTCTGTTATTTGCGTGTGTTCTATGGTCGATTTGTCTGTTTTGCTTTGCTATCTACACCTGAGACCGACTAACTAAGCCATGGAGTGAAAAAAGCCCATTTAAAGTTCCTCGCGTCATCGACGGGATTCGAACCCGGGCCTATTCCACCCGGGGTGGGGAGGACGGTGATGATACCACTGTGTTACCCACGCAAACATATATCGTATACTGTAGTTGTCTATGGATATATGTGCTAACTGCCGATTTACATGTTGTTCTGTATTTTTTTCGTCCATACAGGGCGGCTGAAAAAAACGCAGAGCCACAGAAATGGCCAAGTCGCTCAACATATAGAGGCTTAGAGAGATGTACCCTACATAGTAATTACAATTCATTTAATGATAGGAAAACTTCTTCAACTTCATTCCAGGTGAAGTACTGCTGGAGAGTCCCAGAAGCAGAGATCAGATTACCCCCTTAGCTTTGCTCCTGACACAGCCATTACATCTCTCTCTCTCTCTCTCTCTCTCTCTCTCTCTCTCTCTCTCTCTCTCTCTCTCTCTCTCTCTCTCTCTCTCTCAATCTGACAGAATCCTTCCTTATCAGATGTTCTGCCGAATGCTGATATATACTTCAAAAAGTTTGTAACTGATCATGCCTATGGACAGGTGCTCCTTAATCTAGATCTAGTATGTTTTGCAACTGAAAAACACTATTTTCACAAAGCAGATGACTGGATATGGCGATCCAGGTATCTGCTTTCCATTTGGATATTTGGCATTTCAGTTCAGCACCTGTAATTAAAATGATGGCTGTCCAGCTCTCAGCTGCCCAACTCAATGCCAGATCTCACACTTGTGCATCAGGCAACAGAGCTGCAACTGCCAAGGCAGAATGCGCTGGTCCCATAGCAGTCAGTTATTGTTGGTTATTCTATTGTTAGGTGAAATGAAAAATATATTGTGCAAAAAGGACAGGTGGAATAGGACAAGGGTGTGTCTGCCAGGAGCAAAAGTTGATAACTTTGTACAGCGGATATTATCTTTTAAGGGCACAAAAGGAGATATTTGTTGTACACGTTGGCACTAAAGACATTAAGAGTAGGAAATATGCGGAATTACTTAACAGGTACAGGGCAATGTTGAGAAAAAGTTGATAGTTAGAGTTAAATTTGAAAGTGTCTGCAATTCTGCCAGATATGATAGGAGGGAGTACATGATGAGAGCCTTGTCAATCAGTTCAGCCCTGGAGAGATTGTGCTACTGTAATAGAATTTTTCTCAGCGCCCCCTTTAAAATTTTCTTCATACTTGTATGTAAGTTTCAGGTTTTCAGGCGCCCCTTGAACGTAGGCGCCCAGGTGCAGTGCA
The DNA here is from genome assembly GCF_048544385.1 of Mastigoproctus giganteus. Taxonomy (NCBI): domain Eukaryota; kingdom Metazoa; phylum Arthropoda; class Arachnida; order Uropygi; family Thelyphonidae; genus Mastigoproctus; species Mastigoproctus giganteus. The sequence continues at coordinate 102,792,519 of NC_143585.1, read as the reverse complement.
CCTCTTTCATCATCGGGACGGCTCGTCCCCGAGTATTTCTTAATTGGTATGAAAAGCCTAGTAGCTTCCAAGATTAATTCCTTGAATGTTTCCCATTTAAGCTGCCCACCTGTTGGTAACATCATCAAAGACCAGTGTAGTGACCTTTACGAAAGCAACCCTCCTTTACTCCTAATGGTAGTTACATCTTTTATTTATTTATATTTTGGCGTATTTATTTATTTTAATTCTCTCACGGAACTATTGTAAAACATTCATGCATCTCTCTTCCTAGTGACTGTTTCTGAAATTACGTAATTTTGTGAAATACGTTACTTGCATTGATAGAGTTGAAGACCTAAGAGTGCAAGCAGTAGGCCTATAAAGTTAGACAGAATTTATGTTAATACCTTTAACTTGGTTTAAGTGTAGTTAGTTTGGAATTACATTACTCGTATATCTGAAAAGGCGATATAACCACCTGTATGTTATTGAACATTGATTGGAAACCTATTCGAGGTATTTTTTTTTTTTTTTATCTGAATGTTATTAGATCAAACAGTGTTTGCCCATTCTTGATATCGTGTTATATCTTTTACCATATTTTATATTTTTTCATATAAATATATTTGTTACTTTTATATTATATATTTTTGCCTAACAAAATTCATGTCATTTTAGATTCCGTAAATTCCCTTTTAGTTGGTAAACATGGCAATGACATTTTTTCTTTTTCCTTATGATGCTATTGCTACTTCTACTTCTTGTTAGAGGTCGCAGTCACCTCTAAAGTTGGTCACGGGGTACATAAGAGAGAGACCTAGCAAACGTTGACAGAGGTTATTAACATCAACCCAGGCGCGTGAAACCATTTTTTGCTGATCATGTGCAACATATCACTATGACGTCTCAGTAAAACTCAAGCACGAATTTATTCCTGCTTGCTTATAGAGAAACGTTAAGCACAGTAACTAAAGAGCAACTTTTATTGGTTGAATATAATATTGTCTATTAATTAAACTCAGTAAAGCTTCTATCATATTGTGCCATCGATATTAAGTGTTAATAAATGAAAAAACAAAATAAAATAAAACCAGAAGAATAATAAAAGTAGTATTTATAAAATTAAAATAAAACAAATGAATATAAGAAATAACTTCTATTAATTACATTTTTATTAAAAAGTTTTAAAATAAAATACAGAAAAATACTTTGCTAAAACTTTATGAATTCTAAGTAACACTAAAAACAATATGATAATACAGTGTATTGTTTTTAGTGTTACATAATAACCAGTAGTGTAGCTACCCTTTTTCCGGCTAGGAATCAAAGAACATGTTCGGATCCCTACTTAATTAATGAAAATTGCAAAAAGAGGAGACAGCCAAAGACGCCGTGCTCCTAAAGGGTCCGGAGGCAATTTCCTTCCCTATCTACATGGTAGCTACGCCACTGATACTAACGTTGTTTTCAATAGAAAACAACGTTATTATCAGTGTTATTATTATTATTATTAAGTATTATTATTATAATTAAGTATTATTAATTATATATTTATATATTAATATAAATATATAATTAATATTTATATATTAATTATATATAAGTATATATTATTATTTCAATAGAAAACAACGTTATTATGCATAACCGTTATTATGCATCAAAACCGTTTTGAACCGTTCACAGTTTTGGCGTCCAGTTTTGCATCTACGAAGATGAATCGTATATTATTAGGAAAACCTCAACCATAAATCGAATATATGATATTAACCATGATTTAATGAATTTCTTTTTAAATACGAAATTAAAAGTTTTTTCGTTTTTTTTTTTTGTCCTCGCCTTTTCCCATTATTATATGGGGTCAGCGTTTTTATTGTTTTGGCATGCAATTTTTACGGCCAGATGCCCTTCCTGACGCCAACCCTCACCCTTTATCCGGGCTGGGAATATGCGGTGGTCATTCCCTGACCTACCGCATCCTCCGTATTTGGTGGGTACGGGCTCGAACCCCGGTCTAATCAAGAAGCGCGTGCTATGCACTACTGTTCCTGCCCACCTGGCTACGGAGGCGCCAAATACGAAATTAAAGTAATTGCACTGAATTATACTTTTAGTAATGACCATTCTTATAGCACGTGAATATTAAGATAGTTTATTCAGCTAATAACTAAGTTCCTGTGCATTAAGGTGACGTTTCGGGACCTTGCCGGTACTCATCAGACCATATATTCAGGGCCGTGCAAAGGTATTTGGGGATCCGGATGCAAAAGGGGTTAAGGGGCCTTGTTTATTTATGTTGAGACTTTGATGGTTCCCTCGATTGGGACTCCCTAGATCGGGGGCCCAGATGCTGCGTATCCAATGCACTCCCCCCCACACTTGCATGGCCCTGCATATATTAGCTCTTAAAGGGCAGAAAAAACAAATTGATATTACATATAAGTGTCACTTATAATAACTTATTTACCCCAGTGACTCACCGACTCTACCTTTCTGTTTTTTTTTTTTGTTTTTTTTTTGTCTCCGTCCAGGAAGCTCTGGCGACCCTGGCGGAGACAAGCCAGAGAATAATGGGCAGACTGGCTACCTCCTAGTGGTGTGTGCGGGCAACGTGGAGTCCCACTAGGGGCCCTGCGGCCAAATGCCAGGACACACAACAGAACCTAACGCAATATGTCATATACAACACACAACACTTTTCTGGCATTTACAGTAGTACTGTATTCCTTCACAGCGAACATATGGCGCAGATGTGGGAAACCACAGGTGGCGCCTGACCCTAATACTATGCACTATGCACACTATGACTCACATATGGTAAGTATGGACTTGGCACACCCAGGGTCCTGAAACTGGATATCATCATTCTTCTGTTTATTAGTGATTCCCTTCTACTTCTGACTCTCTCTCTCTCTCTCTCTCTCACTTACTCAGGGTAACTCAGAAATTTATTTCTTTTGGCTGGTGCAACAAAAGCCTCAGGCTTCCTTGCACCATATGGCTAATGATAATAATAATTACTAGTGATATTTATTCGAGCCAATGGGAGAAGAGGGCGGGGAAGTTACGCCACTTATTCGAGCCTTCATAATAAATAAAATAAAATAAATTTTCTGTTTATACTCCGGCACGACAACCAAGTCAGTAGAGTTTACAATAAATCGTCAATACAAATATTTATCGTATTTAGTAGTCACGGGCTTGAACCCCGGTCCACTCAAGGAACGCGTGCTATGCACTCTCGCTCCTGACCACTGGGCTAGGTCAGGCCATAATGTCCGACAACCTCGTGCACGCGTTCACAGTATAAACATGACCACGCTAGGCATCATTTAATGTTCCATTGTAATGTCAGCTTATGAAGGAACCCGATATAGTTTGTATATTTGTAAATAGTTTAATGTTTTGTAAATATTTTAAATATTTGTATAGTTTGTACATGTGTGTCTGGAATCCTTGACGTTTAATTTGCTAATCATACGTACTAACGTAGTAATTAACAGAATGCCGTGACCTAGATTGGCAATCACCAATTCCGAGAGAACACGACGCTGTCATGAGTCTTCACGGAAATATAGAGAGAAACATGCTGAAAGGTTACGAACTAATTATAGAATAAGTTCAGTGATGACGGAGCAAGTGGAAAATCAACGCCACAAGAAGCGGGTAGCTGATATGGACGAAGAACAGGCTAAACTCAGCGAACCGTTAAACCGCCCAGACGTAACGTAAGATCTTCAGAAGATCCTGATAACGAAGAAACTACTGAAGTATCATATTACTGTTGTTGTTGGAGTGGGATTTATTGGCGCAAGGCTTCTATTGCCAAATTGCGATTTAGGTGATATGGTAGATGAATGTCAACATTGCGGCGGATAATCTTTTCATGGCGAACTTGGAAGACCCACGCATTTGTGTTGTCACTGAAGACCTGCACATTCGTGTTGTCACTGAGGGAAGGTATGTTTGCCGATAGGAGATGCCTATCCAGACGCTTTAAAGACTTTGTTGTTTGACAACACGGAAAAAGAGAGACACTTCCGAGAAAACGTTCGAGTCTACAACAACCTTTACACCTTCACGTCTTTTAATGCCGAAAACACGGACTTTCAAATTGGCGGTGGCCCTTATACGATGCAAATACGAGGAGGTGCCATGGTGAAAGGAACGGCGAATTTAATGTCCGTAGAAGACGTTTCACAATTCTGCCAAATCTACATTTATGACGACGTAGAAGCGTTGATGGAACGAGCTAAAAGAATGAAAAGGACTAATGTCTTGGAAATTATTCAAAGTATAATGAACGAAAACCCGTACGCAATCCCAAAGACCACCCGCGAATTTACAACAACCCTACCTGTAACGAATGGCTGCTATTATAGTGTCGAAGGACGGCCAGCTGTCAAAAAAGATAGACTTGCGAGTCTATCCGAAACGCGATCAAGAAAGCCAGATAATGAGTTTGAAATATCCTCAGTTAGACCCAATGTTATTCCCTCCGATGTTTCCCAGCAGAGAAACGGGATGGAGTTACACACTGAAACAAAACGATCATACGGAGAAGAAGGTTTCAGTATTGTATTACGCGAACAGATTGACATTCCGAAAGGACTCGAAATTGAATCAGATGTGTTTGTAAAGGCTCACTGAGCATTATATCATAACGGCTTATCTGAAAGCAGAGAACAATCGATTGTTTTATATAAGGTGTAATCAAAATAAAATCAGAGCGGAACATATGTCTGGGGTCAAAGAACACGTTCAAAACAGTCTATTGAACTGGACATATCCTTTCAAATTAGGAAAAGCCATAATCCTCCCTTCGAGTTATCTATCAACAGTGTGTCCCCTTCTGAACTTCCAACTCACGATCTATGGTTGAAAGAGGGCTGTTTGGTGATATTCATCCGGAATCTCTGCATATCAGACGGGTTGTGTAACGTAACCCGCTTGATCGTAAGGAGGATACAACGAACGATTCTCCATTGCGCGATCCTCACCGGCGACAAGAAAGGAAACATCGTTCATATCCCTAGGATCACCTTAGACACGAGAGGGGACATAGATATGCCTTTCGTTCTGAAGAGACTCTAGTTCCCTTTTTTTTTTTATTATTTTTTTTTTATATTTTTTTTTATTATTTTTTTAATTAATTTATTTATTTATTTATTTTTTTTTTTTTATTTATTTTTTATTTATTTTTTTATTATTATTTATTATTATTTTTTTTTTATTTTATTTATTTATTTTTTATTATTATTTTATATATATATATATATATATATACACGTGTGTTATTTATTATTATTATTATTATTATTATTTTTTTTTTTTTTTTTTTTTTTAAGCTCTGGATTGGGCCCCCAGAGGGTTTTTTTTTTTTTTTTTTTTTTTTTGTTGTCTCATAACCTGAGACCTTATGCGTCCCATCTACTGGAACTGGCCCACCTTCCCGTGGTGTGGACGAGTATCTAGAAGCAGCCTTCCTGGTGATAGCTGCTTCTCGGTAGCTAAGAGGTCAGCATAACACAACAACATAACATGCATTAAACTACACGAACATTGCACTACTACACGCTGGCCTGTTTTGCAGAGTCTGTTCAACGTACAAAGAAACGAGGTGGATTTGAACGGACGTTCTAGGAGCCACCCTACCTATACACACACATGTCCACATGTCCACATGTCTAGTTCCCTGTCAGAGTAGCGTTCGCAATGACGATAAATCACATCACAGGCAGGGCCATGCCAAGCCAAGCCAAGCCAAGCCATCTTAGTACCTGAGGCAAGAATGAAAAGTTGCGTCCTACTGTTAATGATGGCAACGTTGGCAATTATTTAATCCTTCTTTTAGCGTCCCTTTCAGCTTTTAACTGAGGCAAGCGCCTCGTTCACCTAGCCCTCGGCACGACTCTGGTCACAGGGACAGACTTTTGACTGCGTCGGATTGTTCGTGGTCGATTCCAGAGACTTCATATTCAGTCATGAACAACTATATGTAACACTTTCAAGATACACAAGCAAGGCTGGTATACGCATACAATGGGCCGACAAAGGACCTAAACGTATAAAGAACATTGTATTCGAAGATGCATTATGAATTGAGATGACATCTGTTTTGTAAAAATAAAAACTCTCTTTCTTAGTTCTAAAGTTTTCTTCCTTAAATCCCTTGATTCCAACTTCCTTGAACTAAAGTGATGTACGTATACAGAGTAAAAGACCTCAGCCTAAGGCCGTGCAAAAGAAGCGAGCCTGGGAGTTGGCGAGAGAGAAGCGAGCAGGGGACGGAGCCCCCTAGTTATTCATTATTATTAATTTATAATACAGGTAAGAATTATATATACAAATAGGAAGTAAAAGTACTAGGTTAACATTTATACAATTAAACATATACCGCAATTTACCTTATATTTTCTTTAATCATTCTGACAGAGTTTAATTGTAACTTTAGTTGTAAATATTTTAACCTGGTACTTTACTTCCTATTTGTATATATAATTCTTACCTCTGTTATAAATTAGTAATAATGTATAATATAAAGTATAATAAGTAACAGTTATATGTAACATCAGTTTGGTTTTCTGCCCATTAACAGCTAATAACACAGTGCGCCAATTAAATAACGAGACTGCGTTTTGCTCTGCGTTTAACGTTAGTATCAAAGTAAGAGGCCAAAATAGTACACGATTAGATCCGCTAGAGTGCGCTCTTTCCAACGAGTGCAAGTTGAAACTTGTCTGATGAGTAGTTCGTGATTTATGATGGAAAGAGTAATAATAATTTTGTGCATGTCGATGTAAAAAAAGTAAAAAAAAAAAAAAAAAAACATTCATCAGCATAAACTTTTTTTACGATGTAAAAAAAGTTTATGCTGATGAATGTTTGTCTCCACCAAGTGTGTTATGGTTTTCTCGTTTTCGTAAAGGACGTGAGTCGGTAGAGGATGATCCTCGACCTGGCCGTACCAGTGCACCCGCATATTCTGCCATCAACATCAAGCAATTTTTGGCAAAAAAAAAATCGATTCCAGCCATCGAACACTCCATTTTCTTCGGATTTGGCTCCCGCAATTACTTTTTGTTCCCCAAAATGAAAACAGCCATGAAAGGAACGCGATACGGGACGATAGAGGACATCCAGGCTGCAGTGACCGACCAGCTGAAAGCGGTACCAGAAGAGGAATTCCAGAAGTGTTTTCAAAACTTGTATAAAAGATGTAAACAGTGTGTACACATCGGAGGTGATTACTTCGAAAATATATAACCTTACTTTGCCGTTAATGTTATTCGTTTTTTTTGTAGTAGCGTCAGTCTCGTTATTTAATTGGCACACTGTGTATCGTCTGATGATGAGCACCGCCAAGATTCTCGAAACGTCACCTCAATGTATAGGAATTTAGTTATTTACAAAATAAACTATCTTAATATTCACGTGATATAAGAGTGGTCATTACTAAAAGTATAATTCTATGGAAAAACACCATATAACGGCCTACCCCAACTATAATTGCGTTTGTGCAAATGACTGACATAGTAAAGTGGATATATGCACAACGAAAATAGTTGAAACAGTAGCGTAATGGGTAAGTTGCATACGCGTATTGTTACTGCTGGTGTACGAGGTGTGATCAAGAAGTGCGGGACTGAACCAGTTTTCGGAAATGATTAAGCTTACCGGCAATTCGGGTGGATTGTCATCGAAGTAGTTTCCGTACACTGTATACACATATTATAACATATTTGCAGTTTCTGAAACATTCCTGATAGGCCTCGTTTGGAATTTCTAATACTCCATGGGTCGCATTCTGAATAATTTTCTTAGTCGTTGCAAATCGGTGACCTTTAAAGGAGCTTGGGAAACAACAGGAAAAAAAAAAAAAAAAAAGTTACAGGAAACTAAATCGAGTAAGTATGGCGAATTAGGGGACCACAGTGATAAAGTGCATCCCAAGAAATTCTTGAATAGAAAACGCCGAGTGTGCAGGTCATGGTCACAATGCAAGTTCCAATTCCCTGAAGTCCACTTTTCCAGCAGTTTTCTCCAAATAGCATGGCGCAATCGCCTTAGAATTGTAGTTTTATAGTATTTCCAGTTTGATCATATTGGACAAATTCATTACTTTAACGCCGCCGTAATTTTACGCTCCTCAGTTATCGTGGGTTAAACCTGCGTGACTACTTATTACTGTGCTGTTGTTGTTTACTCTGTCTTGTGAATTCCTCTAGCCTTGTATGATCGTTCAGGAATATAAACAGCTTATTTATTTTAAGGCCGCCGTATTCGAGTAAGCAAGCTCAAGGATACATAAGTACACATGCTTTGAGTGACCGTGGTTCAAGCTCACTTGACTACTAAATACGATTATATTGTATTCTCTGACCTTATGTGGTCGACTAGGAGTATAAACAGAAATTTTTTTTTTTTAACAATGCGCTGTGAATCAAAAAATGCCATAAGCACGATCTTCACATTTGAAAGCGATTTCCTTGTTTTGTTTTTTGGGAGGGGGGGGGGGTCCTTGGAAGACTCCGTTTTCGGAAAACGGCAAACCGCCCAAAGAATACCCTTAGTTACACGCAGACAATTCCCCCCCCCCCAAAGTCTACAATTCGTCGAAAAATTCACCCACGATATCTGTAATGAAGGAAGAAACAAAATTTAAGTCAGCAGCATCAGGTTGACGAAGGTCCTGGCATGCCAGAACCCGCTCTATGTGATCATCAGTGAGGATGCAATGCACAAACTTGGCTGAAATGCAACGTTTTCCTCAATCTTGAGTTAAAATTGATCCATAAGTAATACCAATTTCACCAGCACTTCCCGGATAGCTAAACGTTGATCACTTTTGATCAGATCAGGAATACAAGAGATTGACCCATTGGTTTTTGAAGTTGAATTGTGGCCAGAGCGAAAATTGCCTTCGACTGACAAGCGGCCCTGTTTAAACCTTGCCAACCACTGAAAAGTCTTCAACGACACATAAGAACTTCATCAAAAGCTATGTTTAACATTTCTTGGATTTTTGCTGGATTTTTCTCTTATCTGAAACAATATATGATGTAAATTCGCTACTTAGCAAAAAAAATGCTAATCATTCTAGAAACACATAAAACGCCTATTCTACACACACACTAATTCAGACACTGCAGATAAACGGTTTTATGCATTACTATGTCTAGGGGAATCACAAACGTGTTACGACGTCACAATTTCAAGATACAAAGTCGAACACCGAACTTTTTGATCAAACATCGTAGGTGATCAAATCCAGGTGTATTTTTTTTCTCCCTAAATATTCTTTGATTCTTTTGACAGATAAATTGAATGAAGTGTAAGAATGAAAGATATAAATAATAAAAAAACATGTAATCAGCAAGGAAATTTACTGATTAAATAAACTAACCATTGAGCGTTAAACTGAAAGCTTATTTTTGACTTTATATTACGAATATCCTTGGTTTGGTAATAAAATATTTTTATATTGGAACCTTGTTTTTTACCTTTGTGTTTAATTTGGTAATAAAATATTTTAAAATTTAGATTTTATTGAAAGAATTTGACACTTTACTGTACTTATTAGTTTAATATTCTTTAAAAAAAAATCCACATGCAGGGTGGATTAATTCAACTTATTGTATATAAGTACGATATAGCAGCGCATCTATAAAATTGTATACTGTATTATGAACGAAGAGGCTCACAGAAGATACCCATTAATTTGAGCATGGAAGAAATAAAAGACAAAATTTCTGGAAACGCCGACTTTTACATATAATTGCACTAACTTGTATATAGAGTTAGATTACAGTAGTTCTATTTTATTAAATTTTATTTCCAGATGATCTGGTCTGGGAATAGAGAATAAGCATTCTAACAATTATTAGTGCTCGAGTGTTATCTAACAGTTATTAGTGCCCACCTTACGGGGCAGGGTGGGCATAAGACATTTAACAGCCTAGTAATTTCTTTAGGAAATGGTTGAAGTTAATTGATATCTCTCTCTCTCTCTCTCTCTCTCTCTCTCTCTCTCTCACACACACACACACACACACACACACACACATACACACTGCTCTCACCAGTGGATGATGTTGAGGAAAAGCTGCTTCAGGAGGGTTTACAACAATATGATGCTGAACATTGATCTACTTTTAAAATCCATAATCTGTTATGCAGTTTTCAAAAATATTATTTGCACGATTGAGAGGATATTAGTACCCGTCACTAGATCAATGTTTCACAGAAGATTGAATCAAATACTCCATAGCTTGCTCGAATTTCGATCATCAAATATCTATTGCTATTAAAGTGCATCTGTAATAAGTGAAGGAGTTTGCTCATATGATCTTTATCCTGATACTTGCAGAGAACTATTTTCCGTTACAATGGAAATGCATATTTCTGTGTAATTTTACATTTTTTATTTTTACCTTTTTTTACTTCTGTGTTTTACATTTTAGTTGGTTGGGAATATTAAAGTTTTTTTTATTTTTTTTTATGTCGTTTCTTTCCAAACTAGAAGGCCTCTTTCGTTCTAGCTTAATATATTCTGAAAATAATTATAATATATTTTCATAAAGTTATCATTATAAGATAATTGAAAAATTCACTCACAGATGAAAACTTCAGCAAGTTTGATGGCTTCTTCCAAATGAGCCTGGTGAAAGCATGAAAAAAGTTGTCCACGGCCTAGAATCCCCAATCCTTGAAGCTTGGGTTCGCGCTGTACACGCATGCCAAATTTGTCCTTAGTGGTTGAGGTAGCATATGTGAAAAGCGGAATAATCCGCTTTTGCTTATCCGCTACTGAACTCGTTGGCATGGTTTCCTTTAGCGAGTCCAAGAGACCTGGTTGCTGAAAGTGACTGGGACATCCGTCTTCTTAGTGTTTCTGCTTTTATATGACCTCTTATTATTCAGGAAGAGGCGTCATTTCTAAGAAAATATTCTCTCATTCAGTTTTCTTGCCTAAATTTGTCTTAACGCCTATGGTTATGATTGGCTTCCAATTCTGTTTTTGAGCAATGGGTTCTCTTGAAATACTCCTGTTAATTTGTGCTTATACACAGGAAATGTGACCGCTCAGTGCCGAATGGATATTTTCTTCTCGTACCAAGAAATGTTTTTAAATAACTGTTTGTAATATAGAGAAGAGGAAAATACATCCCTAATGTAACACGAACTAAAAATAAATGCCTGAACTTCCGTTTCTTAAATAAAGATAGAAAAAAAAAAACAAAACAGGAAATCATAGTGATTACCGTTTCCTATTTTAGCTTATCAAATTTGAAGAATAGTATTTTCTGAATTATCAGAGGTATTAAACAGGTATGAATTAATATTTTTCGGTGGTATGTCTAAACTTTTTGACTAATTTTTTTTTTCTAAAATAATGTGCTAAAACTGAAATAAAATTTTTCTAAAATAATGTGCTAAGATCGAACGTAGCAGTTTTGTATATTTTTTTCATAATAAAAATGATCAACGATTGCAATTCTACTTTAAATTTTTCAGAAAATCAAATTGTCAAATCTAATGGTTAGCAAATCTTTTCGGTATTCACTCATTCAGTAGCGCAACCGAAGGGGGAGTCATTTTTACCCTCCCAGGATTATTTTACTATTATTATTTCAGTAATAGTTTTATTACCATCAACTTTCAGATAATATTAGAAAAAAAGGGAAACTAGGTTTAGTCTTAAAACAGTTAATGTTTTAATCTTAAAACAGTAGACATTTTTAATATCTTATATACGGCGGCTGCGGAACGTTAGTTCAACTCCGCCCAGCTACTTTTGGTTTGTGATAGAAACTGTAAAATGGCCAGAAATGTGTGTGTAATGTTATGTTTTTGTAGTATGTGTGTTGTTGGGGTGTTTAAATGTTTCTGCCCTCTGTGCAACCAGGAAGGCGATCACCTGGAAAGCCAGCCTAATGTCCGTCTCCACCACGGGGAGGTCGGCCACAACTAAGTGTACTCTTAACCACCAGTAAGTGGGCCCTTACAATCTTTGTCTGTCCTGGGAAGGACGAAAACCGCACCCACTGGAGGTAGTGTTATACCAGTGGATGGCAGCAAATCCCGTACCCACAGCTGCCCAAACTATGGTACCAGCAAAAAAAAAAAAAAAACCCTAAATAAATAAAATAAAAATAGAAAAGAGAGAAAATAATTAAAAATGTAAAAAGAAAAGTAAATAAATAAATAAAAAGGAGACAACATAAATAAAATAAAAGAAAAAGAAATAGAAAAAAAGAATAGAAGGTGAGTGTAGCAGTGCATTTGGAAATGATTTAGATTTAAAACAACAAGGATGCTGTAACGTAGATGATGGCTATCGATATCTCTAGAAACTGACTGTTTCTAGAGAGTCAGTTTCTAGAGATATCGATAGACGTTGCAGCAGTTCAGTTGGTTCCTTGTTGTTGAGACGATGACAGAGTCGAGAAAAGTTGGTTTCTTTTTGGTGAAAACAGCGGGGGTAAATACTGTAGTGACCAAAATTTTGGTCATTATAGTATCACATGAAAGTCAAAATATGCTGGTATATGATATTGAGGAGGGTGGAGGAATATTAAAATATTTTGGACAAGAAGATACACACAGCCACACTTCTTTAATTAAAAATGATCAACGATTGCAATTCCACTTTAAATTTTTCAGAAAATCAAATTGTCAAATCTAATGGTTAGCAAATCTTTTCGGTATTCACTCATTCAGTGAATACCGAAAAGAATGCTAAATTTTTTTAGTTTTAGTGAATAGTGAATGCTAAAAAAACATATGAAATAATGGCCTGATTCATTTCTATTATCCAATGAGTTCATCCATATATGTTTTGTGATTGGTTTTTAGGAGCTAAGCAACTTTGAGCAGCTAAGCAAACTGCTCCATATTAGTTCTGTAACAGCCGATTTGCACGTTGTATGGAGTGAAAAACTCGGAATAACTCACGGACTAAAACCTAACTCCCTCCACTTGAAATTTGTTAACTGCAGCCTCTATTGAGGAGACCTTTGGAAATTCCTCCAGTCATCGACGGGATTGAAACCTAGACCTCTCCAAACGCGTGATAAGGGGTGAAACTGTACTATCACTATACTGGCACAGAGAACTTGTCCACAGAGAATATGGAATTGTATCCCTTGAGTTATGCGATTAATGTTACTTAGGAACAGTTGCAGAGTTAGGTGCAAGTTAGGTGGTAAACAAAAACTGCCAGCCTGGCAGTATACACAATAATAGATTAAGCGTAGCCGCAGGCCAACGTAAAAGTGATTCTTGCAAGGCTGTATAGGAATTTTGCTAACAGGGATAAGGAGGTGATTATCCCCTTGTAAAAGTTAATGGTCAGGCCAGACCTTGAATACTTCATACAGGCCTGGAGGCCTCGAGGATTTTAGGAAAGATGTAGAGCTGCTAGAACGAGTACAGAGAAGGGCAACGAGGTTAGTGAGTGGAACAAAGGGTTACTGTTACTAAGACAGACTTAAGTTCTGCAAATTGCAGCGTCTGGAGACTAGGTGCCTAGTTTGAGAAAGCTGAATGCTGATGGGATTTTTCCTCTTGCTCAGATTCCGCATCTGAGGAGGCATAAATTCAAATTGAGGAAAGACAGTTGTGGAATGAATGTGCGGAAATATGACTTTAGCCAGCGGGTGGTTGATTACTGGAACAAACTTCCATCCTTGTTGTCGTTGTGGAAGTTGACAGCTTAAATAAATTCAAGGGTGAACCAAACAAACTTTTGGAATGAATGGATGGGTGAAACAGGAAGGGTTTTTTTTTTTTTTTTTGTCTGCTGCTATATAAGCTTGCTTTCTTGCTTCGTATGCCTCTACTAATGCTAATGCCATCTATTAGGACATACAGCAGACTCAAAAGCGAGATGTCGGAGATTACAAGACCTCCTCGAGGGTCATTGCACCACAAGAAAATATATAGGTTGTGTTAGGGTTACTAAAACATGTGCATGTATATTTGTTTGTACGCTAATACTAGGAGTATATTAAATACATTTCATTAATTTGAAATCCCGATTTAAGTCATGAAATGCAGATATTGTTGGGATATCGGAGACACGATATTACTGTCATAAGGGATGCGGAATTAGAATATGGAGAGTACAATGTATACAGAAAGGACAAAAGCCACAGGAGATATTAAATCTAAAGCAGTGCATCAAGTCGACTTGGGGGGGGGACAGTGCAATGATGAATCAGTTTGGTGTGACATAAACACTGGGAAAACAAAAATGAGACTAGGGGTGTGTTATAGGCATAATGACTGCGATAAGTATAACAAAAAAACTATACAGAGAAATATGGTGGACCAAATCAAATTGGCTTATAATGGGAATTTTAAAAAAGTAAATCAAATTGGCTTATAATGGGGAATTTTAATTTGACAGATATCATCACTCACAAGGTAGTAAGTGTCACTGACAGAATTCATCACTCACAAGGTAGTAAGAGTTTTGTGGATTTATTCGATTACTGTTTTCTAGAGCAGCATGTTAGAGAGGCAACAAGAGAAACCAGTACTTTTGATGTGATTATTAGCAGCAATTCTTCATGCATTAAGTTCTCTGAACAGTTGGACAGACTGCTAGGATAGCCCATGAGGTTTTATCAATGATATACTTGAATTTTTCTAGCAGGGATAAGGACGCGATTTTCCTATCATATAAGGAAATGGTTAGGCTGCATCTTGAGTACCACATGAAGGTGTGGAATTGCAGACATTCATGCGGTAAGTCTGGAGACTAAACACCTGCGACGTGATCTGATTGAGGTGTTACAGGCTTTGAATGGGAATTTGAATGCTCAGAGTGGATGGCATTCTCTTTCTCAGACTACACTTATGAGGGGGTATAAATTCAAATTGAGGAAGAATGGTTGGAGAATACAGTACAGAAGTTAGCTCTCATCAAGGGGTAGTTGACTGTTGGAACAGGCTTTCATCTGTTGTTGTGGAAGTGAATAATTTTAATAAATTCAAAGAAGAACGAGACAAACTTTTCGAGAGGATGGACAGGTAATGTGGAAGTTGTTTTTTTTTTTTTTTTTGCTGTTTCTGTATAATATAGCTTCCTTGCAATTTTTTTTTGCTAATACTAATACTAATAACTGCTGCATCAGTGTATCCTCGTAAGTAGCCCAGTTCGTCGAATCGCTGTCCTCCCCATAGTGGATGAAGAAGGCCTAAGTTGGCTGAATTAGTTGGCCTAAGGCGAGCGTAGTTTTTTTTTCCCAGAAACTCGAGTTTATCCAATAAACAAGGCAATCGATCACAGAACACATGTAGTTTACAGACAAAATATAGTATATAAGGTGCAATATGGTCTAAGTCGGTGATGCGCCTAAGAAAACCCTACCCCCTCCTTTGCTGTATAAATGACAAAAATTATAATAGGCACTGGTTGAATTATGTGATAATTACACATACATATACATAAAAAGGACTACAAAATAAAAATTCAAAAATCAAAAACACCTAACGAAAGCTCCGTCGCCTCACTCTGGTTACAACTTTGCTCTGGGTCCTTAGAACACATATTTCTAGAAACGCTAAAAATGAGGTCGCAGGAACCCTGGACAATAAAGTAAATATAAAAATATAATAAATAAATAAATATAATAAGTGAAACATATTATATATTTATAACTACTTGTGCGAATCTAATGCATAATATATATCCGTTTATATAGACGACCTCTGGAAACTAGGCGAAAACCAGTTGTAATCAGCCTTCTGCACTAAGCGGTACTCTACTATAGTCATCTTTCCTCTTCATGAGCATCTCGTGGGATGCATGATGGCTCTTTCTATGATTAAAGCCGGCCCCTTTCAAAATCGGCCATGTGGTAGGCAGTGGCATACCACCACATTATCTGATGCCACAAAGACCATAACAAAACCAACTCCAAAAACTGCTGTTAAAGGATTGTTATTGTGTTGATTTATGTTAATTAATGTTGCGTTGATTTTTGTCAATTGTTATTGACAAGATTTATGTCAATTGTTATTATAAAGATTGGTTTCTGTGAAACACAAGGTTTATGAGAAATCATTTAGCATTAGCATTAGTAGCTTTAGCTTTAGTAGCTATTTCATTATGCTTATCGACAGGTTTGAAAGTTCCCGCGGACAGACTAGACAGTGTTGTTAATTGTGCATTGTATGTTATATATTTTTTTTCTTGGTTCCCAGGAATCAGAGACTGAGCATATTTAAAAAAAGTATTGTACTGTATATATCTGTTTAATATAATAATTACTGTTTCTCGGTGGTAATGAGAATAATTTGTGGAAGTTCTCCATTAGCACAATGACTTAGCAATTCATTTGTCTACACCAACTGGTATTGCACTACATCCGATGGGTGCGGGACTTGTGCGTTCGGCACAAATACATAACGTAAACCCGGGCCTAGAGAAGGGCAGCAGCTGTGTTATATTGGCGGTGGTAAAATACCTCGCACATGTTTTTAGGCTAGATTTGTTGAGGTTCTAAGCCAAAACAGATGAACTAGGTGGAGATGGGCTTTTGCCTAGGAGCCACCCTTGACTCTGGGATACACATAGGCAATGCACCAGGTCAAATATAATATAATGTCTTATATATGTGTAACGAGAATGTTAATGTATATAAAATTGTATATATATCTTTATTGTATATATATATGTGTAATAATTGTGTGTACAAATAAATAGAATGTGCAATTTTCTTCTCTGCCACCTGTCTCGGTAGTTCATTTGACATCCATTTAGGTAGTCTTGAACAGCTTTTTTTATCTGGCGTGAAGAGCATTTTAGCATCTATGATTATTTCCCTGAATGCTTTCCGTTTAGAATTTGTTGTTGGTAACATCATTACTTCGTCCCACTGTATATAATTAAAAAAATATCTGAGAACGCTGTAGTCCCCTTTACGAAATCAAAATCCCTTCCCTTTACACTTAATGGTAGTTACATGTTTAAGTAAATTTCATATCAATACACTGTGATCACTACCACCTAATGGTTCTTGTACTTGCAATATTCTCAATGAATGAAGAATCACCGTTGATGATCAGATCAACAGTATTGCTTTTTCTAGTTGCCTCTTTAACATGTCGCTGTAGAAAACGGTCATTGAATGAACCCATATATCTTAGTGCGTAAGTGATCAACTCACAAGTTCCAGTCAATATCTGGAAAGTTAAAATTCCCCGTTATACGAAATTCAGAATTACTGACCTGTTCTCTTTCTCTGTACAGTTGTTCCTTTTACTTACCTATAGCACAAAAAAAAAACTATTATTTTTAGGCCACCCGAATAATTAAATTCATCTGCCATGCATTATGTCCTTAAATTGCGTGTGTTCTATTGTCGATTTGCCTGTTTTGCTGGGCGAAAAAACCCGTTTTTGTGGAAAACCTTGCTATCTATGCCTGAGACCGATTAACTCAGCCACGGAGTGAAAAAAGCTCATTAAAATTCCTTCCGTCATCGACGTGATTCGAACCCGGGCCTTTTCCACCCGCTGTGGGGAGAACGGTGAGGATACCACTGTGTTACAGCACAGACTCTAATATCTGGAAAGTTAAAAAGTTAATATCTGGAAAGTGATTTTTGCATTGCTTCTATTAAGAAGCAAGGCAAAAATCACTTTTCCCTCTGCCCGCGGCTATTATTAATCTATTAGTCTGTATGTCCCTCCAAGCTAGTAGTTTTCCATCTAACGTTGCCTCGATAGCATCAGGAAAATTTATTTCTATATTTCCTTTTGAAAAATCTGTTTTAAAAGGATTTCGGGAGGTAGGTAGGACGACGGCGGGCCTCTATGTAAGCGTGTGCAAGTTAAAACATCAGTATTCGTCCCTCTTGTCGACATGGACGAAATTTGTGAAATTGTTCAATCTCAAAAAAGTTCTCAGGGGTTAATGTTAGGGCCCTTATTTTGGAACATGGTGCTTGACCAGTGGTCACAGGTGCCAATTGTGAATTGCCACAAAGTTGCATTTGCAGAGAATTTAGTCATCTGCATATCACGTAAATCAAGGAAAATGTTGGAGGACAGTTTCGAAGTGTGTATTAGGTAATTTGGAGGCTTGGACGGAAGCCAACAAACAAAAGATTTCTTCAGAGAAAACTGTAATGATGATTTTGAAGGGAAAATTTAGGGGCTTTATTAACCAGTAAACAGGTACCTATGGTGCAACAATAAGTATTTGGGGTAATGTTGGACTCTAATTTAACATTTATGCCCCACATAAACTATTTAATTAACAAAATTAAAAATTTAGTGCAGCCATAGTAAGAATATCTAGAGTTATTATTGTTATTCTTATATTATTTCTCCCTGATTATGGGTTGCACCTCGCGACGGGTATTGTCACCAAGTGCACAGGGAGGTTGTTGTTAAGTCTGGTGTTACTGTTGATCGAGGAACTCTGGTTATCAGGTGTTCAGTTCAGGATTGCGACTTTCTGGAGTTCCTTATAGGTGTTTGTTGGGAGACCTGTTGCTGCTGGGCTGTTATGTAGGGTCTTTGGCACCATACCGGTGGTTGACACGATGATCGGGATGGTTGTTGCTTGTTGCATATGTCACATCTCTTTGATCTCCTGTCTTAAAATAAATAAATAAATTTTCTGTTTATACTCCGGCACGACAACCAAGTCAGTAGAGTTTACAATAAATCGTCAATACAAATATTTATCGTATTTAGGTTCATATACTTCCTGATTTTTTCTCCATGGGTTTTCTGGACATTGCTAGTGTTGGGCACCGCGATGTCAATCAGGTAATTAGCCTTTTCCTTCTTTTCCACATGGGTTATGTCCGGTCTGTTGTGCAGGATTGTCTTATCCGTTATTATGGTGGGGTCCCAGGACAGCTTGTGAGTTGGGGGTCTCTAGTACTGCCTGTGGTTGGTACTTGTAGTACAGTACACTTTCTTTCCTCAACTGTATTTCCTTTATAGCTTCTGGCGTATTATCCTGGCTACCTGGTCGTGTCTATGAATGTACTCAGTCTGGGTAATCACCTTGCATCCCGCGATGATGTGTTGGATCGTTTCTGAGGCCAGGTGGCATCATCGACATGTATCATCGGACACTCCGGGCTCCTTGGCGATGTATCTTTAATAGTTTCTGCTGTTGATTACCTGGTCTTGGATGGCAAGCATGAATCCTTCAGTCTCGTGGAAGAGCGTCCCGCCCGTGAGCCTTGCATTCGAAGCAATTTTATTTATGTGATCTTGATGGAGATCACTGTAGTGTTTGCCGTGGAGTGCCTTCTTTGCCCATCTTTCTAGCTTCGTTTCTGCCTTCTGGTTGGGAGGGGACTCCTCGCTAAGATTGAGTGCCTGCCTGCTTATTTTCCTTATGACCTGGTGGAGTGCACTATATGTGTCTGCAAGTAATCCTTCAGGTTAACAATGGCTGATTTCTGTTGCTCAATGAGGTCCATTAGGCCCCTTCCTCCTTCTTTCCGAGCAATTGTCAGTCTCTCTCTACGGCTGACTTCGGGTGGTGTTGGCGGCTCTTGGTCATCATTGTCCTTGTCTTTCTCATGATATCCTCCAGCTCAGTGTTAGTCCAATCTATGACCCTGAAGGAGTATGTTTTCATTGAGACTTCATAGGTATTTATGGCATTAACTGTGTTCCTTCCATTTAGCTTTGCTTTCAGCAAGCTTTTGAGTCTCTGATGGTATTTTTCGGTCAGGCAGACCTTAATTTCCTTGTGATGTAACTGCTGAGCCTGCATCATTCCCACGTATTTCTATGCCTCTCTCTCTGCCATCGCTTCGATTTCTTTACTAGTCGGCAGCTGGTAGTTTCAGTTGATTAATTTTCACTTGTGCAATCCGTGGATCTTGCATTTGTCTAGACCAAATTCCATCCTAATATCATTGCTTAATTCTTCGGTGATCCTGAGTAGTTGCTGGAGTTGCTTCTTGGTTCCAGCGTAGAGCTTGATGTCATCCATGTATATCGGGTGGGTGAGGGTGTACAGGTTCTTCCTTCCTTTTTCTTTGAGGTTATATCCGTACTTGCTGCTGTTGAGCATGGTGGTTAGCGTGTTAAGTGCTAGACAGAACCACTGTGGGAACAGGGCATCTCCCTGAAAGATTCCTCTCCTGATGGGGATTGGATTGGACTGGTTGTGATGTTCTCGACTTTAATGGTGGTACTCCATTTCGCCATCGTTTCTCCTAGGAAGTTTGTCACTATCGAATTGACTTTGTAGATGTTCAGCGCCTCTATTAGCCAGTTATAAGGCAAGGAGTCGAAGGCCTTGAGATAATCGAAGTAGGCGGTGTACAAGTTGCGGCGCTTCTTGTAGGCTTGCTCTATAACCGCGGCATCTATGGTTAATTGCTCCTTGCATCCTTTGCTCAGCCGTTTGCATCCTTTCTACTGTTCGGCCATTATGTTCTGGCTCTCCAAGTGGTCTGATATCTTCTTGGTTATGCACCTGCCCAGGATCTTGTACATCGTTGGGAGGCAGGTAATTGGCTTGTATTTCGCCAAGTTTCTTATATCTTCGTCTTTAGGGTTTAGATATGTGATTCCTTGGATGAGAAACTTCCGGATTGTCTCTGGATGCCTTATCATTTGGGTGAACTGCTCTGTGAACTGCTTTTGTGTGCAAGTGAGCTTCTTGTACCAGTAGTTGTGAACGTTATCTATTCTTGGAGGTCGCCAGTTGTGAGAGTTCTTCATCGTCTGTTTTACTACTTCCTCCCGAATCTCCCACTCTCTCATCTCTTGTACGTCCTTGGTTTTAGTTCTAGTTCCATCCAGAAGGCTAGGCTCTTTTGCCTTACTTTCCTGCTCCATATTGGTAAGTTAAATCGAATCAGGTACCTTTCTGCTGCGGAAGCCCGTCATTCCTATAACTTGGAAGAATTTGCTTACTTGATTGCCGTCTTTACCGTCTGCGACCATTGTCAAGGTTAGGAAGGGTAATAATCTCCCTGCAGGGTGAAGCGTTTCTCAGCATACGTCATAAAGTAAGTACTGTATTCTAAATTTTTATTCTTCCCACGTAGACTATAAAACGTTTAGGGCGCAAGCTTCAAGCTATGGAAAAGGCTAGACTGTGTATAAGTATAGTGCGAAAGCATCAATAATACATAGCGAAATCTGAATGAACAGAATATTAGCAAAGCGGCATCGTTTTAAGTTATATCTCATATTGTGAATACCTTCACAACGAGTTGCCATGATATTGCACTACTTCGAATAAGTAACGCTTCACCTGAGGAGAAGACTAATGTTACTTATTCTAAGATGAATACCACCACCCAGACGACACCGTTTCAGGGCTATTTTGTATATTTGTGGGATAATAACTTGACTATCCACTTGTCCCTATTAGACTTAGAAAAGCAAAGAGGTAGAGGGAAAGTAATAGTAGGAATGGAAGAGGAAAAGAAACAGTGAAGGGACAGTAACTTCTTCAACTCACACCACTCATAAACTCCTCGAATAGGCAACGCTTCCCCAGTGTAGAAGGCTGTTGTTACCTATTCTTGGAAACTCCGGACATCATCAGGCTCCACTTGCTGCCGTTTCAGGGCTATTTGGCCCTTCTTCGTTGGGTGGGTGGGTAGGTACCCGTTTCAGGGCTATTTTGTATATGTGTTGGATAATATCTCGACTATCCACTTGTCCCTATTAGACTTAGAAAGGCAAAAAGGTAGAGGGAAAGTAATAGTAGGAGTGGAAGAGGAAAATAAACGGTGTAGAAGAATGAAAGGGACATTAACTCCTTCAACTTACACCACTCAAAAACTCATCGAATAGGCAACGCTTCCCCAGTGGAGAAGGACTGTTGTTACCTATTCTTGGACACTCCGGACATCATCAGGCTCACCCTGGTGCCGTTTCAGGGCTATTTGTATATGTGTGGGATAATAACTCGACTATCCACTTGTCCCTATTAGACTTAGAAAAGCAAAAAAGTAGAGGGAAAGTAATAGTAAGAGTGGAAGAGGAAAAGAAACGGTGTAGAAGAATGAAAGGGACAGTAACTCCTTCAACTCACACCACTCAAAAACTCAAACTCCTCAAATAGGCAACGCTTCCCCAGTGGAGAAGGCTGTTGTTACCTATTCTTGGACACTCCGGACATCATCAAGCTCCCCCTGGTACCGTTTCAGGGCTATTTATGTATGTATGTGAATATCTACTCGAATATCCACTTGTCCCTATTAGACTTAGAAAAGCAAAAAAGTAGAGGGAAAGTTATAGTAGGAGTGGAAGAAGAAAAGAAACGGTGTAGAAGAATGAAAGGGACAGTAACTCCTTCAACTCACACCACTCAAAAACTCATAAACTCCTCGAATAGGCAACGCTTCCCCAGTGGAACTCCGGACATCATCAAGCTCCCCCTAGCGGCACCGTTTCAGGGCTATTTGGCCCTTCTTCGGTGGGTGGGTAGGTACCCGAGTGATGCAATGATGGCAAAACAGTTATGAAGTATAACTCCACAATATGAGAGATGTCTGATGGTGTATGATGTATTTAGACTATAAAGCATTTAGGGCGTAAGCCTCAAGCTATGGAAAAGTCTATAGACTATGTATAAGTATAGTCCGAAAGCATCAATAATACATAGCCAAATCTGAATGAACAGAATATTAGCAAAGTGGCATCGTTTTAAGTTATATCTCATATTGGAATACCTTCACAACGAGTTGCCATGATATTGCACTTCTTCGAATACGTAACGCTTCACCTGAGGAGAAGACTAATGTTACTTATTCTCAGAATGGATACCACCACCCAGATACCATCATTGCATCACTCGGGTACTTACCCACCCACCCACCGAAGAAGGGCC
Source organism: Mastigoproctus giganteus (assembly GCF_048544385.1). Taxonomy (NCBI): domain Eukaryota; kingdom Metazoa; phylum Arthropoda; class Arachnida; order Uropygi; family Thelyphonidae; genus Mastigoproctus; species Mastigoproctus giganteus. The sequence continues at coordinate 102,769,694 of NC_143585.1, read as the reverse complement.
AAATAGCCCTGAAACGGTGCCGTCTGGGTGGTGGTATCCATCTGAGAATAAGTAACTTTAGTCTTCTCCTCCTCAGGTGAAGCGTTACTTATTCGAAGTAGTGCAATATCATGGCAACTCGTAGTGAAAATATTCACAATATGAGATAACTTAAAACGATGTCGCTTTGCTAATATTCTGTTCAATCAGATTTGGCTATGTATTATTGATGCCTTCCCACGTAGTTAAGCCTTGCTATACCCAAGTGCAGAAGCAGTCTGAAACGTGCAGAAAATTGCTGGATCAAGTGCAATGCCCCCAGTAGGTTTGTTTTAATGTGAGACCTGTTGTCTTTTAAAAAACTTAGCTCGCTCCTCAGTCCAGAGGCGATCACGATTGCAGTGTGCTGCATGCCGTGGGCACAAAGTGAACGCCACAGAATCAAGGGCAAGGGACTGCGTCTCCCATTCCCCACCTCCAGCGGCCAAGGTGGAAGTTGACTGCAGTTCACCTAAGGCTAGTATGTCCGACTTCGCCACAGTTCTCCTACGCCGAGACGCTCAGCCGCAAACTGATCAGATTCTAGAGCAGCATGAGGAGCTCCTGTGTCAGAATTATAGTAAAATGGGCGAGAAGCTTACCTTATTTGAGAATATTCTGAGAAAGCTCTGCACGGAGAATACAACCCTAAGGGAGTCACTTCAGGGGCTGGAAGACCTACAACATTCTACGCACCGTTCTGTGTCCTTACTGCTTCAGTCCATCAGTAAGCCCATCCAGGATACAGACTCCTTACCTATGGAAATTTTTCAACACTCGAAACAAATGGTTTCTGACTCCCACAGAAAAATCATTTCTGCCTCCCAAGCAAGGCAAGACCAGTCTTAGTAAAGAGACCTTTGTCAGCTGAGCTGATCAGAATCGTGATGCAGTTATTGGCTCTAACCCTAACCCACTAGGTATTAAAATCGTGCAACGTAGAGGAAGGTCTAAACCATCGGGCATATTTATAAGTCGACTATGCCCGGAAACAACGGTGGAACAAATTGAAACCCTTCTGAAGCAACTAGACATATCCGGTAAGCCCAGCAGAGTTCCCATCAGGCATCCAACTTATGCCTCTTTCCGGATCAAGATCAAAGATCCTCATATAGAAAGGTATCTAAACACAGATATATGGCCTGCAGGTCTCCTGGTAATGCCATCTTTCGGCGACCATGAGGCACAACCAGGGGTTCATGCGATGTCGAGACCAGAGGTGGGCAGGTTGCATCTCTCAGCATAGCTAGGCAGCAAACCAGACTGTACCTTTCAACTTGATGAAAGCAGAGCAGCCACCTTGCTGACTAAATCCTGCAATCATCTTGTCAAGTCTGATAACCAGATACAAGTGTACATTACTAGTGGGGCGGGTTCTAGTGCTACAACCTGCTCAAGAGGAATCCACCTCCAACCAGCCACCATCCTGAGGAAAAGGAACCCAAGAATTTTAATCGAGATCAAGCCCGTAAACGATAAAGATGTGAAATGATTCATGCAGAACATCAGGAGCCTGAAGAACAAGCTCAGTGCCCTGATTGACATACTTATAAGTGCTGATTACAGCTTTGTTATCCTTATTGAAACCTGGCTTCGTGGCGACCTGGACATATCGCCTTTAACCACGAACATCGGTTATCAGTCTATTCTAGCGAACAGGAAAGTTGGAAAAGAGTTGGAGTTTTAATCTGCCAATGGCAACAACTCCCTCTTATCAAATCTTGGGCATACCCTGGTAGCGATTTTGAGGCTGTTCTGGGCTGCTATCTAGTCGATGGACTACTGTTGCTAGTATGTGCAGTTTACTTACTCCCCACCCGTTGCTGATCAATTCTTGTAACTCGATTGAAAAGATCAGGAAGGCTGTATATGATCCAAAATACCTAAAAATTGAAACAGCAATGGATCTCTTTAGGCTCTACCCCTGGCGAACTTTCAGTGAAATTGAGATAGAGGAAGCTGCGTTTTTGCTTCAGAAATGGTTGTCTTTCATTGCTAGAGTGGTCAAGTCGAGTATGCGTCATCTGCCCACACTCGAAGCCGTGGTGGTCCAGCATCCTTATGCACCCGTTTAAAGAAAAACGACTACATGCCCAATTCAAGAGATCACCCACAGAAAGATCATACTCAGCGTACTTAATAGCCAGATGCAGTTTCTAGAAATCCAAGAAGCAGGCTATCAACTCGTTCATGGAGAAGTGGATAGTGTGTGGCCAGCGATCCTGGTCGGCAAATCACATTCGGTCAGCAGAATCGTTAGACCTGGCCGCATTGTGCGATCATGTAACTCGGTTCGTCAAAACAGACAGTGCAGCTGCGGACTTTCCTGGAACAGTGCCCACTACGACATAATTAATTTGACTAACGTGACATTGGCGAAGAGGAGCTAATCGAGGCTATCAATGACCTGTCCAATAAGAAAACAATGGGAAGTGACTCTATTCCCAACTTTTGTCTTAAAGTTGCCTCCTACTTCATCAGCGATGAGCTGACGAAGTTGTTTAACAGCATCTGACAACAGGGAGTGGTCCCAAACGCTTGGCTGAATTATAGTCATCCCAGTTCCAAAGCAAAATCCGATCTCAACTGCTGACTACAGGCCTATTTCAATCTCCTCCCCTTTTCTCAAATGCCTGGAGAAGTGCATCAGATCCTTTCCCAGAGACCTCAGCATACATATTACGCATTCTCACAAAGATCACTGATAACATGCATACAGGCTCTGAATTTGAAAACCTTTCAAGCCTGGGAGCAAAAACAGCATGAATAACATAGCCTGGGAGGCTATGTTATTCATGCTGTTTTTCTGGATCTGAAAGCGGCCTTTGACTCAGTCCAAGTTAATCCATTTATGTACCTCCTGTAGAACTACTACGGTTTCACAGGTAATGTCTCGAAGCTCCTCAGGAATCTGCTGACCAAGATATGCCTTACCTTCCAGTAAGGGAATAACTGCATCAAAAAACAGGTGGAAGTTGGTATACCCCAAGATGGATCGGTGTCGGTATTGCTTGTTTCAGCGATATTTATTCCGCTAATGAATGAGAAATCTGCGTTTATGGCCTACGCCAACAATATTGTATGTTACCTCTCAAGCCCAGCTAACACCTCACCAGACCAGGCAGTGGAATTATTGAAGTCGATCATCCTAAACCACTGAATCTGTCCTCTTTCTGTGAATATGCTGCCTATTTTGGGCTTAAAATAAACCCTGAAAAATCCAAATATATCATCTTCTCACCCAGAACACATGCAGACCTCAATCCAGCAGCTTCTCTGCAGCCCTCCATTGCGGGCATGTTTTCGTCGGCACTCATTCCGTAAAATTCTTTCGTCCGTTATCACTCCTAAGTGGTAATGGACGAAAACCTAACGTATAAGGCACAAATCTAGCAACTGCGTTAAAGAGCATTACGGGCTTTCTGGGGTATGAAACTTGATCTCTGTAGTGCGCACAACAAGGAAACAGTCAGAAAATTTCTCCTTTACTATTTTAGTTCTATGATCAGTTATGGTATTGAAGTTTGGTCGGCTATTCGTATGTCCACTCTGAAGACATTCTGGGTTCTAAAGTGGGCCAACAATTGGGCTCACCTACCCTATACAACATCAAAATCACAGCTCTGCATAAATTTCAGATACACCCCAACCCAGCACCTGGCATATGCGGGGAAGCTCACAATGGCGCTTAATCTGTGCTCCACTGCTCTCGACTTCGTTAATATCTGGAAGATCGTTGCCTGTTGCCTGTAGGCTGGAAAATCCTTGGTAGAACCCTCAGAAACCGTCCAGTGCTCTGTTCTAATCTGCAGAAGCTCTCGACCTGAAGCACTTTCGAAACAGCATCATCGGCGCGCTGAACTCCACAAACATTGATTTGGATGTGTGGTCCAGAGATTCTGCCTACAGAAGAGAAAAGCGCAAATCCATAGTCAAGCACAATCAGCATTCCTGCAGTTGTCAGTGGAACTAGTCATAACTACCAGTGAAAGTTTCCAGACTGTCTCAATGTGTTGCAGCTAGTATATAATAACTGTAAAATCTATATAATGCATTATAATTTCTGTATAATCTATTATAATAACTATATAATCGATATAATGCAATATAAGCTCTGTATAATCTATTATAATAACTATCAAATCTGTATAATGCAATGTAAGCTCTGTATAATATACAGTATTAGCACTTTCAATGTATTTTATATATTTGCTGTGTACCTTTGTATGTACTGAATGTAATGTGTCCAGGTAATTGTGAGATTCCTCTGGTTGCTTGTAGCGGGAATCGTGTCCTAAATTTATATGAATAAAGAATTTTATTATTATTATTATTATTATTATTATTCTATGTTTCCCCAAAACTCCTCAATCATCTTCTGCTCGGGTGGTCTGTGACTCTCCACAATGTTCAATTGGGCCTCTGCTTCGGTATCTCGTGGGTCTTTGTAGGGTCCATTCCTTCGAATTCTGTTAGGGCTTTCTACCGCTCGTCTTCTATTCTGGATATCATGACCTTGTTTCTTTCCACTTCAGCTGCTGTGGATTGTATTTATTCTTGCTCTTCCTCCTCTGGTTCGGTAGTATTATGTTCTTCCTCCTTTTGTTTCGTATTGACTATATTTTTTTATCCTTTGTAGTTTATCGCCACGCCCTGCTTGATTTTTTCTAAGACTGCAGGAGCTATCAGGTTCATTGTGACGATGGTCCTCTGGTCCGCTGTTCTGTGACCTGAATATCCGGGAATTGTTCCAACCACTTGGTATGTAGTCTCTCCCTGTAAGTTGTCATATCGGTTTCCAGCTTCGTTATTTCGTAGTATGTTTGCATGATGTACGCATTCATTTCTATGCTCCACTTCTTGAGTTGGCGTCTTCCTTCATGGGTGGTCACTAGCGCAGTTGCCCATGAAGCACTACCAGTTGGTGAGGCTGTATGGTTTTGCCCTTCTCTTGTGGTAGCCATACCACAAGAGGAGGGCAAAACCATCCAGCCCCACCTAAAAGATCTGAGTATGTGGGCAGGTGTAAATCTGAGTGTGTGGGCAGGTGTAAAAGATCTCAGTATGTGGGCAGGTGTAAATAAACTTAAGATATCAGATAGTAAGACAGTAATGATGTTGCTGAAAGACAAGTTATGGAAGGCCACCGAAATTAATAATTAATGGAAAGCAAATACCTTTGAGATCTTAAGTTCAATACTTAGGAATTTTACTAGATGAAAAATTGTCATTTTTTCCGCACCTTGATTATATAAGTAATAAGATCAAAACATTTACATTAGCAATTATTAGAGTTATAAAAAGTGATTGGGGACTTGGGAAAAGGGTCTTGAGTTTATATTATAAGGCGATATTTCTCCCAATCATAGTATACGTCGTCTCTGTATGGTTTAAGCGTGTAAATATTGTTAAGTTTAGACAAAAGTTATTATCCCTACAGAGAGTAATAATGTTGGCTTTTATAAGAGCCTGCAAGACCGTTTCAACAAATGCTTTACAGGTAATTGGGGGTGTATTGCCTTTAGATTTATATGGTATTTATAGAACGTTTTGTTATTTCTTGAGAAAAAGGGTAAGAACAAGCTTTTGAGGGATTAATGTTACTTGTATGGATGATGTTAAAAAAAAAAAGGAAATAGTTAGAAGGAGATTAGTAGAGATGTGGCAGTATCGTTGGGAGCAAAGTTTAACGGGAGAAGTTACCAGATTATTTATTCCCAATGTGCGGTTTAATCACAATGTCAAAAATAAGAAATGGTTTTACCCAAATATGGAAACATCATATTTAAACTTACTCCTTCTTCCCGGGCAATTGTCAGTCTCTCCACGGCAGATTTTGGGTGGTGTTGGCGGCTCTTGATCATCATTGTCCTTGTCTTTCTCATGATATACTCCAGCTCAGTGTTAGTCCCATCTATGACTCTGAAGGAGTATGTTTGCACTGAGACTTCATAGGTATTTATGGCTTTAAATGTGTTCCTTCCATTTAGCTTTGCTTTCAGCAAGCTTCTGAGTCTCTGATGGTATTTTTCGGTCAGGCACTTCTTGATTTCTTTGTGCTCTTAACTACTGAGCCTGCATCATCATCCCTAGGTATTTATAGGTCGCTGATTCGATCTCTTTACCATTCATGGTAAAGCTGGTAGTTTCGGCCGACTAATTTTTAATTTTCCCTGGTGCAGTGTGTGGGTCGCGCATTTGTCTAAACCAAATTCCATCTTAATATCATTGCTGGATTCTTCGGTGATCCGAGATAATTGCTGGATTTGCCTCTCGGTTCCCACGTAGAGCTTGATGTCACCCATGTACATCAAGTGGGTGAGGGTGTACATGTTCTTTCTTCCTACTTTGAGGTTATATCTATACTTGCTGCCATTAAACATGGTGGATAACGGGTTGAGTGCTAGACAGAACCAGAATGGGCCTAGGGCATCTCCCTGAAAGATTCCTCTCCTGATGGAGATTGGCCTGGTTGTGATGTTTTCGACCTTAATGGTGGTGGTGCTCCATTTCACCATCGTTTCTCTTAGGAAGGTTGTCACTATCGGATTGACTTTGTAGATGTTCCGGGTCTCTCTTAGCCAGCTATGAGGCACGGAGTCGAAGGCCTTGCGGTAATCGATGTAGGCTGTGTACACGTTGCAGCGCTTCTTGTAGGCTTGCTAATCGATGTAGGCTGTGTACACGTTGCAGCGCTTCTTGTAGGCTTGCTCCAACACCGCGGCATCTATGGTTAATTGCTCCTTGCATCCTTTGCTCAGCCGCTTGCATCCTTTATGCTGTTCGGCCATTATGTTCTGTCTCACCAAGTGGTCTGATATCTTCCTGGTTATGCAGCTGGTCAGGATCTTGTAGACTGTTGGGAGGCAGGTGATTGGCCTATATTTCGCCGGGTTGCTTGTATCTTCGTCTTTATGCTTCAAATATGTGATTCTCTGAGTGAGAAACTTCGGGATTGTCTCTGGGTGCCTTATGATTCTGGTGAACTGCTCTGCCAAGTGCTTGTGTGTGCAAGTGAGCTTCTTGTACCAGTAGTTGTGGACTTTATCAGTTCCTGAAGTTCGCCAGATGTGAGAGTTCTTGTCTATTTTACTTCTTCTCGAATCTCCGACTCTCTAATTTCTTGTACGTCCTTGGTTTTCTTGCATTCTATTTCTATCCAGGTGACTCGGCTGTTAAGTCTTACTTCCCTGCTCCATATGTTCCCCTAGAGCTCCTGAATCGCCTTCTTCTTGGGTGGTCCGTTCCCGTCGTATCCGAGCTTCCTGTATTGTTTTTGGTCCTCATCGAAGATTCGGTTGTTTATTTTCCTCTGGAAGCTCTCTTTGTAGTGGCGTATTCTCTTGCTGAGTGCAAGGAGGTTCTGCTTCAATGTGTCCTAGTACTCTCCTATTCTCTGATTTTTTGTCTCATGTTTGGTGTGGACGCTCTCTCTCTTCAGGATGCTCTTAACTTTTCTAATTTATTTCTTACTCCTATTGCCCCGTTCGTACTGTGTCAATTGGCCTATCTTGACTCTTAATTTTTCTATCTTTTGCTGACGTCTTCTTTTCCAAGCTGGCGGTTCCTTCTGTTGTCTCTTCTTCTGCTGCTAGTCTCTCGTTTGCATAATACATAGCTGTGTGGATAGCCTCCAGTGTTGCACCATTGCTGTCGAGGTTTTATGTGCCGATTGAGGTGGTCTGTGACTCTCCACAAGGTTCTATTCGGCCTCTGCTTCGGTATCACGTGAGTGTTTTTGGGGCCCATTTTCCTCGAATTCTGTTAGGACTTTCTTGCACTCTTCGTCTATTCTGGACATCATGAGACCTCGTCTCTTTCCACTTCAGCTGCTGTAGGTTGTATTTCTTCTTGCTCTTCCTCCTCTGGTTCGGTGGTGGTATGTTCTTCCTCCTCTGGTTCCATATTCTTTATCATTTGTAGATTGATTAGTTGATCGCTCACGTCCTGCTTTTCTGGCTACCGAATAATTAAATTCACCTGCCGTGCATTGTGTATTATGTCCGTAAATTGCGTGTGTTCTATGGTCGATTAGCCTGTTTTACTGGATGAAAAACCTGAGTTTCCGGCAGAAAAAACCTTGCTATCTACGCCTAAGACCGAGTAGTGAGTGGCGTATGCCACTTAGCCGCGTAGTGAAAAAAGCCCATTAAAGTTCCTCGCGTCATCGACTGGATTCGAACCCGGGCCTTTTCCACCCGGTGTGGGGAGGACGGTGACGAAATCACTGTGACGCGCAGACGAAGATGATGAGATCAGAATCTCTGGAGTAACTACAGCTAGTTCGTACCTGACTGTCCTTGGAATAACCCCGTTACAAGCAGGATGGTTGTGTATTAAGCGCCAAAAAAATTAAGGCCATGAGGTGTCAGCACGTTATTTCATCGCGTGTATTTTTCTGTTGATTTGCTGAATGAAAAACAACTCCTGTGAGATGAAACGATGCACCAGCCAACAAAACTGACTAACTCTGCCTTGTTGGCAATACCAAGTAGAAAACTGATGCAGTGTTTCCTCCACTGCTGTCATCCAGAAAATTTTTATTCTGATTATTGAATAACATAGAAGCTGGAGTCATAAAATGAAAACTGTTTCCCTTTTTAAAATTTCGATTCACTCGAAAATTTGAATAATTTAAAATTGGTAAGTGGATATGAAATAGCGATAAAAAATGAAGACTGATTTTAGAATTTAACCTTAAGTCACAGGTGGCAGATATGTACCGAAATCAGCTGATCATGGGTAAGCTTGTCAAAATCAAAATAAACCGTACTGCACTGTACTGATGTCATGGCTGAGGGAACAGAAGAAGGTTTTCGAGTTTATAAACGGCGGTGGCTTGTTCTGTTGGTTGTGGTTTGTTTAAATGTTTCTTCTGCATGTGTAAGTATCTTTAGGTTAAATTTCTCATTTTCAGGAGTCAGAGTATGCGCTAAGATATTTAATTGTTGTTGCACGTGCTCTTCATTAACTGATGGGCGCTGTTTTCAGTCAAAGTTTTTAGTGATGTAATGAAAGCCGATCTGCAAAACAAACTCCACATATTAATTTATTCGGAAAGTTGCGAACTTGAATATATAATGCAGTCAGATAGCTGATAGAAATTTACTTTAGTAACATGGTGTAACGAACACAACCACGCATATATTGCAGATGTGTGTAGAACAGGTGGGCTAAACTTTTTCCCTTTGGTTTCAAGATAATCTGAAGGAAAAATAGGAGCATAATTGCCAAAATTTCAAAGTTTGCGGCTAACGTACAAGTGCGTAAGGAAATAAAATTAAACAATAAAACATTTTCAAAAATATAAAAAAATAATTTTATTGAAAACTTTCCCTGAGTTCCAGTATATGGTGCACACTTGTAATTGGCTGTCAGAACGGGGAAATCAGTGATTGACAAGTTTGACTCCGCCCACTGACCGCATTCCCTCTTTGTTTCAGGCAGATGTCATATGACACGACATCACTGGCGCGCTAAATGCGAAATTCGTTGCGTATACTTGCAACGAATCGGATGACACAGTCGCTCATTCTCTGAATGACCTTCGGAACTCAGTCATCGTTTACAACTTTTCGAAATCTGAGTCATCATCAGAAGCTTATTAGCATTAATACTCAAGAGGGAAATTGTTGTTTCAAATAGATAAAGCTGTTTTATTTAATTTCAGAGTTACCCATAGTCCAACTATGGGTTACTCATCTCCAACCCAGAGTTACTCATCTCCAACCCAAGCACGGTACTAAGTATTATAGGTTCTAATACCTCTCGTGTTTGGGGTTTACATAAAAAAAAAAAAAACACTACTCAATGTTGGACACAACCTTAAAAATGTACCATGTGATACTTTATGTAAATCTATATATTTATATAAAGTGTGTAATATTATTTACAAGTATTATCATTTGACTCTTTGAAAAGGATTTCAACTGGTCTTCATCCAGTGGGTAACTGGCTGAAAACCAGTTCAAATCCTTTTAAAATCCTGCTTGAATTTTTTCAAACTACCTATTTTGAAAAGAAAGTTCTAAACTATTCTGTTTAGAATAGGTAGTTTGAAAAAATTCAAGGAACAATTAGACCAACTATTAAAGGGGATGGAAAAAAAAAGTTTTTTTTTTTTTGGCTGACACTGCATAAATTTGCTTTCTTGCATTGTTTGCCACTACTATACTACTAAATTAATATTAACCTATAAAATTATGAAAATTACAGTTTTTTTCTTTCTTTGCAGTTTAGTATACGAGGTGGTTAATAAAGTTCCCAGACTAGTGCTGTTTCACTCATTTTTGATGATGATTTTTAGAATAAATGGATGTGTTATGTTGTAGTTTAAAGAGATTGTCCAGTAGGCTGACAGGTTGCAAGTAACAACCAGTTTCATCAGTAACATGAACATTCTGTTTCATGATTTTGCAATGAAGCAACAAACAAATATTCAGTTTTGCTTTAAATTGGGAAAAGCTGCAACAGAAACATAAAATATTAAAAACTGTTTATGGTGATGAAATACAAGTGTGACTTAATATTTGAATGATGTAAGCAGTTCAAAGATGGAGTTCGGATTTTTGAGATGACTCAAGAAGTCGTCATCTGTCGACCTCTCGAAATAAGGACAAAGTTGTAAAAGTTTGGGAAATTGTAGTAAGAGATTGTTGTTTGACCCTCAAAATGATGGCTGGTGAGTTCAATATGAATAAGGAGAAAATTCATTAAATTCTGCATGAAAATTTAGAGAAAAGTAAGGTCTATGCAAAATTTGTGCCTCACAGATGAGCAGAAGCAACAAAGAGTGTCATCGTGCAAAGACTTCATCCAGACTTTTCAAGACAATCGTAATTTCCTTGACTGTATTGTCACTGGAGATGAGTGTGGGTGTTTTAGTATGACACAGAGATAAAGTGTCAGAGTGTGAAGTGGATGTCAAAATCACCAAAGTCCACAAAGTTTTGTTTATAGAAGTCCAAGATCAAGATAAAGCTGATCATGTTTTGACAAACAGGGTGTGATTCACAGGGAATTTGTACCCGAAATAAAGAGAGTCAGTGCTGCATTTTACATACAGGTTCTTCAAAAGACTTGAAGTACATTTCCAAGGCGAGGCCGCAATTTCAAGATAAAGGCAGCTAGTTCTTGTTGCATGACAATGCCCCTGCCCCTTCTGCACTTGTTGCGAAAACATTTCTGATGAAACATGGCATTGTACTGATCAACCTTCCACCCTACTCTTCTGATATAGCACCATCGAACTCTTTCCAAAGTTGAAAACTGCTCTCAAATAAAAGAAATTTCATATTGTTGAGGACATGAAGAAAAACATGACTGACATACTGAACATCATATCTTTGGATTCCTTCACTGACTCTTTTCAGAAACTTTTAGAATGGTATAATAAATGCATTCAATCAGGTGGCAATTACTTTGAATAAAATTAAAACTGTTTTTTAGCTCTTCACTTTTTGTTATTTTTATTGCACCAGTGTGGGAACTTTTTTTGCCACTACTCATATACAAGGTGCTTAAAGTGACTAATTTTTTTTTTGGAGTTAAAAACAGAAACAATCTTTTAATAGATTTTTTTTAAATAAGTCTACCACATCACATACATGTATTTCTTTGTGCTGTAGTAGAAAATAATCATTTTCCAAGTCAAAAATATAAATATGCTCTGTCGTAGACTTGTTTAATTATGCATACTTTGTTTTAGTATGCAGTGCACCTGACCTGACCTGCCCCTACTATTTTTTTTGGCTTTCTCTTTGTGTTCAGGCTTCCTTTATCAATATCACAATGATACTATATCATCATTTTTTGTTTTAATCACAATTTTTAGTTTTATTTAGTATTTTTTGGCATTAAATTCATTTCCTGTAGTCTTTTGAGCTATCTTGATAATTATTAAGTGAAAATGATTTTATTAAGATATATGGTGTAAAAATCTTTTCCACTGATTGACAACCTTGTTTTTTTTTTTTTTTTGTCAGTTAATTTTTTATGGTTTTCTTATTTAAAACTTATTTACACTGCAAGTATAACTTAAGTTTGGTGGCCCAATAATGTGGCATATATTATTTTAAACTTGGAAAAAAAAAAAAAGAAGTTAAACTTTTGAGATTAACTGTACTAACACCACATCTGAAGAACTGTGTATAGGTGTGGGAGCAACATCTTAGAAAAATCTGATATACATTAATCCTGATATGCCTTCATTAATATCATTGATGTATGTATAAATAACAATGCAACTACTGCAACAGGATCTCGAAAAGTTAGGCAGATGGGCTGAGAAGTGGCACTAAAGTTTAACATTGACAAATGCAAAGTACTATACATGGGTAGCAGTAACCCAAGAGAAATGTACCAATTCTGTGGTACTATACTCAGGGATGTGGAGAATGAAAAAGACCTTGGAGTAATTGTGCAGTCAGATATGAAGTTCTCTGAGCAGTGCAGATGGGCTGCCAGAGCAGGTCATGTAGTTTTGTCAATGATATATAGGAAGTTTGCTAGCAGAGATAAGGAGGTGATTATCCCTTTGTATAAGGCAATGGTCAAGCCACACCTTGAGTACTGCATATAGGTCTGGAGGCCTCATTTTAGGAAGGAGGTAGAGTTACTAGAATGAGTACAGAGAAAGGCAACAAGACAAGATTGGTTAAGGTAATGAAGGGGTGCTCTTATGAAGAAAGACTTAAGTTTTGCAAATTGCAGCGTCTAGAGACTAGGCACCTACGAGGTGATCTGATTGAGGTGTATATGGCCTTGAATGGTTTGAGCAGGCTCATTGCTCAAACCATTGCTCAATGCTCAGTCTGCTTACTCAGATTAAGAACCTGAGGGGGCATAGATTCATATTGAGGAAAGACAGTTGTAGAATAGATGGGTGGAAGTTTGCCTTTAGCCGGCAGGTAGTTGATTGCTGGAACAGATTTCCATCAGTTGTTGTGGAAGTTGATAGCTTAAATAAATTTAAGGCTGAACTAGACAAACATTTAGAGTGACTGGATGGGTGAAATGGGAAGTTTTTTTTTTTTGACTGATGCTATATATAAGCTTGCTTTCTTGCATCATATGCCTCATCTCATGCTAATGGCCTGGCACTGAACCTTGTTGCCACACTCCACTATTAACATTAGTCCATGAAGGGTAGTACACTAGATAACTACTCTATCCTCTCCCTTATTCAACCCCAGGTGCTTACATCTGGTGAGTTTCGGCTTGGCTCACCAGGGTCCTGAGCTGGATATCATCATTCTTCTCTTTCGTGGTGTCTTCTTTCTCTCTCTCTCTCTCTCTCTCTCTCTCTCTCTCTCAGGGTAACTCTTTTTTTTTGGCTGGTGCAGCATAAGCCTCAGGCTTCCTTGCGCCATATGAATGATAATAATAGTAATAAATATCACCATTCCTTTATCCATAGCAGTAACTTGCCCTTAATGCCACACTCCTGTAATTAGTACAGCAGTCTTTTATGTGCAACAGTATCAAATTCTTTTCTGAAATCCAAGATTACAATGTCAGAGTTATTGATGTGAAACATCCTTTGGGAACCTACAACTGAGTAAATCTGATTGGTCTCAAAAAATGCATCATGGAAGTTGCAGCTTCTGCCAGAGGCACTTCCCATGCTTCCACCACTAATCTGTGCCGGGTACTCACTAGTAATATTAGTGTGTGATACATTTTTTTGTGACCAGTATGATATTTAGTTCTAGTGAACAGATTTACAAAATTCAAATGCCATTCATTAGAATTTCATTGAACTGCATTAAAAAACACTCACAAAAAAAGTTGTACCTTGTATACATGAAAGATGTCTTATTTTGTGAAAAAATTCTTGGTTTGGAAGAGGTTAACAAAATCTAAGCCAATAGCCTAATTACCCATTTGATTGTAGCCATTTTTTGAATAATATGATGTCACAATTATACTGCAGCAAGTATGATTGCAACAGTACAAGTATTTGTCATATGGCTGCAACAGTACAAATATTTGTCAACAAATGGCTACAAATCAAAATACCTAAAAGAAGTGCGAAGGATGTTTTGAACTCTTGCTCAGAAGAACGCATGCTTGGCACTTTTTTTTGCCTCCAGTTCTTTGCTACTGCATTGTAGTATCCAATCAGATTGGGCAAACAAGATAACCCAATAACAAATCCATGCTGTGACTGCAGTATAACTGCATTCCTATGTAGATTATCCTGCATTGTTTTTTTTTAAAAAGTCACTCCATTTTCTCTGGAACAGAAGTTCAGCTGCACACAGAGACTGTCCCTGAATCCAAGGATCTTTTAATGATTATGGCTGCAGGTTTGCTTACCTCCTTTGCTGCCTCATAATTGGATAGATCTCTTTTACCACTGATGCTTTTTTATGTTTAGCTTCAACAATTTCTCTTTCTTTTGGTTATCACAAAATAATTTTTCTCCCTGTTAGAATTTGATAAATTCTGGCATCCCCATCCCTAAAAAATGCCTCTTTGTTAATGTAGATGCAAAATACTTATTCATTTTGTCAGCAAAATGAGCAGGATAGTCAACAGTTAAACTATGCACATCTAGTGGACCAATTTGATTAATTTCCCTACCTTCTAGTGTTTGAGTACTCTTATATAAGTAAATAAGTCTTTAGTATTTCTCGTCATGATGTGTAGGAAAAGTAGGTAAACTGTGTCGTTTGAAGATAATAAAGTACTCAAAACATATGTTGGTATTATTATGCTTATTTCTGAATTGGAAATGTGTAATAATGGGGGCAAATGTTTTGTGATAGGAATATTGCAAAGATAGCTGGTAAGTTTTTACATATTATTGTTATTTACTATATAAAAATTTACCTTAAAACAAAATTATCTGAATTAGATCTAAGCCTGATTTGCTAAAACTTAATTTTACTAAAAAAAAAAAAAAAATTAAATTCCTTAATAGTAATAACTTAGTTATTGTCTTGGCAGTCACTGTACATATTTCCAATTTAGAAATAAACTTAATAATAGCAACATAGGTTTTGATTGGTTTATTATCTTCAAAGAAGCCTTTGCTGTTTTTATTTGCATTCTTTGTGAAAGACATCTCATAATCTGCTTTAGTTTTACTAACTTCCTTTGTTTACATCTACTGTGGCTACTATATCACTGATAATTTATATTCATTCCATGCATCTTTTTTCTCTGCCATAAGTCTCATTAATACATTTGACATCTATTTAAGTCTAAGCCTTAAACAGTATCTCTTGGTTAGTATGAAAAGCCTAGTAGCTTCTACGATTACTTCTGCAAATGCTTCCCATTTAGAATTTGCTGTTGGTAACATCATCAGTTGATCCCACTGTATTGAATTTAAAAACTGTGTGAGACCACTTTAATCACACTTACAAAAGCAGAAGTGCTACCCTTTTCCCTTAATAGTGGTTAGGTCTTTAACTAAATCCCACATCAAAACACTGATTATTGTCACCCAGTGGGTGTTTTATTTGCAGATTCTTGTGAATGAAGAGATGCTGCTGATAATCAGTTCAAGAGGATGATCGTCTTCTCCCTTTGCCTAACATCTGATGTAGAAAACAGTCATCCAGTAAATCCACAAAAGTTGTGCTACTGTGTGAATGACCAACCTGATAATTCCAGTCAATATGTGTAAAGTTAAAATCCTTGTTATTGAGGCATTCTGATTTGCTGGCCCACTCTATTTCTCTGTATAGCTGTTTGATATACTCATCCCAGTTATTAGACCTATAACACACTCCTACTCATATTTTTGTTTTCCCAGTGTTTGTCATACCAAACTGACTCCACATTGTACTGGTCACCCATGATAATTGGATACTCAGCCTTAGATTTTGGTTTTTTTTTTTATCTAAGAGCATAATCCCCCCCCCCCTATTTTCTGTCCTTTCTGTACACATTGTACCCCCATATTCAAATTCTGCATCCATGTCCAAGTGAAACCATATCTCTGATATCCCTACAATGTCTGCCTTCGATGACTTTACTAGTATTTTAAGTTCAAGTTTATTTACTATGCTCCTAACATTAGTGTACCCACAAGTATACATGTACCTGCTTTTACTCTTAGTAACCCTAACGCAGCCCATGTATTCACTTGTTCCAATGAGATCCCCTTCCTCCCCTAGCAGGCCATGAAATCCCTTGCTTTCCAGGCTGCTGCATGTTCCAATAGAAGAGCAATGCAAGAATCATTTATACTCAGTGGTGAGCTGCGAATATTTGAACAATGGGCTTGCAGTTTTCCGACTTTCTACCGAGTAAATTTAATCGGTCACGGAAGTGACTTCATCCGCGGCTTCCACCAGAAGTGCTTCCCACGTTCACACTACTAGTAGTATGATTAGAGCGCTTGACACATTTTTCATGACCGGTGTGATATCTTGATTCAGGGACGTGGACAGATGGGGCTTATTATTCCCTTAACCACGCGTTTAAGTGAATGTGTAAAAGTTCCTAGGTCTATCTAAAAAAAAGACACTTAAAAACCTGGTCGTCATGCCTCCCCTTACGATGATAACTGGATACGATAGTGTCTGGAATTCTAACTTTTTAGAATTCTTGAATAGTATGATGTCACAATCACACTTACTGAAGTTACTACTGCAGTAAGCATGACTGCTACAATACAAATATTTGTCAACAATTTCTTTTTTTCGTCTCACATTTTCATTATATCCCATTGTTAGATGCCCCTAACAGCTCCATATGCCGTTTCAACTGTAAGATTGGTACTTCAATTGACACTGTTTTCCAGAGACATTTAGATACGTTGCAATTGCAAGTATACATCTCTTACTTTAGTTATCATAAATCCATTGTATCTTGTCTTCCAGAAATTATGAAAATTTGTGAATGATCAATAAAATATTTACAATAAAAAAAGCTCTTATTTCGTGATCAATATATACAAATCAAAATACCTAAAAGAAACGCAAAGGATGTTTCGCATAAACCATCTACAGTGTTGGTTATCCACAGTGTTATCCACAAACCTGCTATCCACAGTGTTGAAATAGATGATGGTTGCATGTTCATTGCTTCACTGGGTGTTCAATTGAATTCTGGTCAGGCACATTTGGAGGGCAATCAAAATGGGTGATAATATGCACCAGGAGCCTTAGTTCTTGCCGCCAAAACATGCCTCATATTAAGCAACCACCACCTTGATAGCAGGCACCATGCATGATGGGTCCTTGGACTTGTGTTGCTTGTGCTACACACGAAGGCATCTGGTGTCACGTTGCACCAGTTATTGGGACTCATTCAACCAGTATACTTGCTTCGTCCTCCAGTGTCCAAGTAGTGCATTGTTGACACCACAGTATTTGCCATCGACGATGATCAGCGGTGAGGAGAGGGTGTCTGTTTGGTTGTCTGCCATAGAACCTTATATGTCTGAGTGTGTGATGTGTTGTCATTTGGGATATTTTTCTTTTCCACATTGTATTGCGATGTCAGCTATCACACAGTGACTTGCCATCGAATCCATGCTATGCATCACAGTGACTTGCCATTGAGTCGTGCCTCCATAGCCAGGTGGGAAGGAGCAGCAGTGCGTAGCCATTGAGTCCATGCTATGCACTGCACCCTTCACTCACCACAAATATCCACCTTGTGTAATCCTTTACAGTTCTTTTGGCAGGGGGGAATGAAATAAAGGGAATTAAAAAGAGAGGCAATAAGGCAAGCATTAGTGACTGCAAATTATTACCTACTGCATGGGGTACATTACAGATGAGGGTGATCACTGCACTCAGGGATCACTCCATCTGTAATGGACTATGCCACACAGCTTGTAATGTAAAAAGCCAAACAGCTTCATATGCTAGAGCAACCAGATCTAAATTACTAATAGGAAGCTCTTTGGCTTTTTATATTACAGGCTGTGTGGCATAGTCCATGACTATGATTACTGATGGGGGGAGGGAATCACTGATTGCATATTCTAGTTTCCATGCAATAGGTAATAATTTGCAGTCACTAATGCTTGCTTTATTGCCTTTCTTTTTAATTCCATTTATTTTCTTTGAAAAAAATGTATTCTTTATTCTCCAAGGACAAATTATACTTTCAATCAGATTTTTTAGACTGTTGCCTTCAAGATTTGAGTGCTGGACAAGTGGATTTTGCCTCTCGACAGTGCACCAGCTCATTGATTTTTGATTTTTTTTATGACATATATTTTAAGGGCAATAAAACTGATAACAGTAAATGAGTTCCCAGAAATACTTCCAGTCATAGCAGAAGAAATTAGCTTCCTGCAGATTTGCTAATGGGGACAAAGGAAGTTCAATTTTAATTCCTTTTAGAAAGTTGAATTTTTTACTTTATAAAGTCATTCCTGAAACTTCCCTCATTAAGCATTAATATATATTATTATACATTAAGCAGCAATCTCACTGTATTGACTTTCTCTTCATATATCTGTCTTTAATAGGTCTGGATATCATTTGCATCAGTGGCCAGTTTGGCAGCTGAGTATTATGGAGTGACAGAAAATGATATTAATTGGTTTTCTCTATCGGTATTGATATGCACAGTTTTTCCAGGAGTAATTGTGATGTGGTATGTGGATAGACGTGGTCTTCGAAAAGCAGTAAGTATATTTTTTTAATCTTTTGATTTTTTGTTGTTTGAAGACTTACCTTTCATAATTAATATTATTTTACTGAAATATAAAGGAATGATCACAGCAGTTGTCAGGTAAATTTATTGAAATGGATAAATGAAAGTTTTTACAACCAGCACCATACAGGCACTTAACTTAAATGGCAGTGTTTCAAGATTCATCTGAATCTTGTCCTCATGGCTGTGTGGTAGTTTGGGGCAGGGGGGACTACAAAGCTTGAATTAATAAAGGTAAGGGTTAGAGTCCTCTCTTGGGTCATGTACCTGCAAAAACCTGAGGGTTATCTGCAATGCAGGTTGGGTGTAGTTCCAGTTTTTGAACACAAGTAATTTAATATAGTAGTATGAAAAATTAATATATTAACACAAAGTAACCTTTATTAGTTGTTTTCCCTAAATAACAGTTATTTATTAAATTATCTGATGTGTTTTGTTTTTATTGTGTAAGGTGAATTACACACAATACTACTCTACTAATGCAGTTTTTATAAATTGTGTACATTTGTCTGAAAAGGTATGACAACACTTTTAGATACAAAAATACAGCTGGACCTCTCTTTAACAAACTTCCATATAGCGAATTTTTCTATGTAACGAACTTTTTTGATTTCCCCTTGGTCATTACGTTGAAAATAGTTTCCGTATAGCAAAGAACATTTCCATATAACGAACTGATTTAGAGAGACCTGGGTACACATTGTTCACACCTCTGGCCTTTAGGCAATAGAGCTGACACTATAGAAAGCATGAATTATGAGCTAAAGGGATTTATTCCATGAATTAAGAGCTAAAACAGTCTACAATTTAGTGGTGCCCATAAAAACCCTGCAGGGGGAAACTGGCAAACCATGGCCCAGGATAGAAAAGGATGGAAGGTTTTGGGAGAGAAGTGGGTCAGCAGTGTCTTAAAAGGAAGAAGTAAAACCTATACACTACTGTACTGAGAAGTCCCACTGGTCAACTTCTAATATGTGTTCACAGCCATTGGCAAAGATTAAGGCATTTTCCTGACGCGAACATTAGGTCTGGTCAACCTATTTTCTACTGTAAGCAATCTATTAGAGAATTAGGAGAGAGTGATTTTCCTTTATCCTGGAAATTCATTTGGTGTTTCAAAGAAATGTCATCCACATTTTCACTAAATTTCACATGTCTCTGTTTACATGATATGTACAAGTGGTACAATTTCAGTTTTGTTTTAGCTGCTGTGCAAGCAACCTTGCAGTGTCTAAGAGGAAATCTTTGAGTGTAGTGTAAAAAAGTGGAAATGCTTAATAGTGTAGATCAGGGCATAAGAAAAAAAATAAATTGCTTTAAAATTTGGTATTCCTGCCAAGTAGTTTGTCAACCATTCTGAAAAACTGCGTTTCGATTTTCTTTGAAACTGTTTGAAGGAACGGGACCCAGTTGGAAGCGTGTGAAATTATGCCTTTGTGAAGATGTAGATGAAGCACTTTTTAAGTGGATGAAGTTGATTCAGGACCAAAACGTGCCAATATCGGGGCCATTAATAAAAGGAAACGCTATGGAGTATGCATCTTTTCTAAGGCATAAAACATTCCAAGCCAGTTCTGGTTGACTGAACAAATTTAAAGAGCTCATTGGCTTACTCCTAAAAGTTATTTCTGATGAAAGTGGAGTTGCAGTCAAAGAAGACTGTAGCCATTGGAAAGAAACAGTTTTTTTTTGAAAAAAAATTATGAAGGACTAAGAGGCCAAAGACATTCAACGTTGATGAAACATCTATTTTTTAAGTGTTTGCCGAATGAGACACTGACTTTTAAAGGTGATAAATGTTTAGGTGGTAAAAATAGTAAAGAGACAATTACAGTTTTGTTGGTGCAAATATGGCTGGTAATGAAAAACTGAAGCTTTTGGTAAAGACAAAAGTAAACAACCACGATGTTTCAAAGGAGTAAAGTCGTTAGAGTTGGACTACAATTACAACAAAAAATCTTGGATGACAAGTGAAATTTTGGACAGTGGATTTTAAATTTCGATAGAAAGATGACTAACAAAAACAGAAAACTCTTGTAGATTGTTGACGATTGCCCTGCCCACCTTCACTTGGTAATTTTGAAACTTACAAGTGTGATGCTTGTTTTCTTCCCTCTGAATACCTCGTCTAAACTGCAGCCAATGGGACAAAGATTTGAAAATGCACTACTGAAGGGCATACTGAAAAAAATTCTACTGAGAATAGAAACCAACCAACCTCTACATTTCTGTCATACGTTTGCAGATGTGCATATCAGAGTTAGCGAAAGTGTGGGGTCACTGTATGACGGAAACAATGATTAAGAAATGTTTTGCAAAAGCAGGTTTTGCTAAAACGTTAATTAACAATGATGAGAGGGATGAACTACTACAATATATTGAACAATCTTGGGAAGAGTTTCAAGTGAGGTTTGATCATTGGAGAAATTGTTCTGGACGAATTTTTAGGAGTTGATAATGATGTCATAGTAGCTGAATATCTGAGCGACTCCAACATTTTGGAGTGTAATTAAAGAACTAGTGACAATATCGACGATGAGTTGGATGAAAATGAGGACAACAAAGGAAATGAGGGCAAAATTTAACCCTCCAAACAAGAAATGTTGGCAGAATTTGAAACTTTGTGTCGAGTCCTTCAGTGTGAACAAATGCAAGCATTTTTATGAATGGTGTACAGTAGAATCCAGCGTACAACAAAAAATAATCAAATGTTTTATGACATAATTCTTAAAAGTGTACTAATATATTGTGTGCATCATGTAAGTAATCATTTCTTAATATGTATGTATTAATAAATTGTTTTAAAATGTTATAAAATTTATTCATTCCATTTATTTCTGATTTATTTCCCATCTTTTATTATATTTCTGAATTTACAGTATTTTTAATTATTGAAAAGGTCATATTTCTTAATAACGAAATTTCTGTTTAATGAATTTTTAAGGAACAATCAATTTTGTTATATAGAGGTCAGACTATTATCTCTCTCTCTGATGGTAGTTGACCCATGCTGGCAATTGACAGCCATCACGGGTGTCCACTTTCACTGCGAGATACAAGAAACTATGCCTCACATCAGCACAGTACTAAACCAAATTCCATTTCCAGCTCTGTCATGCTAATGGCATATTTGCATTTGGAGAAAGCAACATGAAGCCATGGCGTCTGGATGCTGTTGGTGTTTGGTAGGCTGGACACAGGGGTGTTATGGTTTGGGATTGTTTTTGTGTGCCCTTGGTCCTCTGATAACCATTAATCAACAGCTGAATGAGAATGCCTACCTTTCTATCATCATCAACCAAGTATGCCCCTTCATAATATCAGTGTATCCATACAATTCCGGTGTTTGTTAATACAACAGTGACCTTACTACAAGGCCTGGCAGGTTTCTGACTGGTTTCAGGACCAGTTAGAAGCCTGAGTATGGGATAGTGCAACACAAAGGTAGCACTATCAGAGAACACCCTACAAACCTTGTAGAGTCCATATCAAGATGTGGATGGGCTGTATATGTGCAAAAAAAGTGTGGACAAGCACACTCCCTCCACTGTGAATGGTGATTGTAGTTTATACTAATTAATGTGATCGCTTCCTTTGATACATATAAGCTTTCAAAATGGTGCCTAAGTGGTGTGCTGTAATGCATATTTCTTAAGTAGTCAGTAAATTAATGCTGCAAAAGTAAAGGTGTATGCAATTAATAACTGCTTGATATTAGCACACTGATTATATTCTAGCTATTTGCAACAGTATTTGGTTTTTGTTTGTAGATTTGGTATACAGTTTTATTTGTTCTTTGCTTGTGTTGAGATTAGTTTATGTACATGGAATAAACATTTTCATAAAATGTTGAGGTTTGTTCTGATTTAGAGCTGTGCCCAAAAGTAAGTGTTTTCTTTTAGCT
Organism: Mastigoproctus giganteus; assembly: GCF_048544385.1. Taxonomy (NCBI): domain Eukaryota; kingdom Metazoa; phylum Arthropoda; class Arachnida; order Uropygi; family Thelyphonidae; genus Mastigoproctus; species Mastigoproctus giganteus. Next base: position 102,747,142 of record NC_143585.1, on the reverse strand, counting down.
ACGAATTCCAGACTTTTACTTTTCAACTATTATTTATGAATTTTTAGAATGTTGGGAAACAACATTCCAAAATTGTAGCACATTGTGGAAGTGAATGTGTTAGGTGATCTTCATAAATAATATAGTATCATTTGGGTGAATATGGCAGATAACATTTTAGGGTGTACAGTTGCATCCATTTTTTGTCAAATGCATTCCTCCCTTCTGTTGCAGAATGAGAGGGATTTAATTCTTTCCAACCTTGCTAACAGTTCAGCAAGTGAGAGGCTTTCTGCATCTGGACTTCTAATCAAAGAAAGAATACAACTAACCCAGAAACTGTTGACATCCTGTTCCTGCAAGCAAATTACAAAAAATTTGTAAAAAAAATGAATTATATTACAAATGTTAATTCTTTTTATTTAGTTTTTTAAAATTTTTATGTATTATATACAATAAAAGTTATTATTGACTGCACCTGTAAAGCCCATTCCCTCAAACTAATTTTTGTTGATCCTTATTTATTTTATTATTGCTGATTGTGGGTTTGCTAACTGCAGTGGTTTTTCAGGAATGTAACCCTTGAGGTTGATAAGAGATTATGTATTTCCAAATTTCAAATGTGCAGTTGTCTGACATCCAGTATACCCTACAGGAGGAAGAGCATTGGATGTGGATGGTAGCTACTAGTAAACTAATACTATAGATAATCTCTGTCTCTGATGCCACATTGTGAAGTAATAAGTACTGCAAATGTTCCAACAGCATCATGATTTCTTTCAATCATGCTTCATTAAAATAAGCAAATTAAATGCCATCATTCACTTCCACAGTGATATTAGAAAACAATTCATTGTTTGGTGACAGAATTTCCTATGGTCAGTAATGAGCTCCATTTCATACCTGAATATTAAATCATTAATAATCCAAGGGGGAATTTATTTATCTATTTTTACTTTATTGCACCACTGTATAAAGTGATAGAGTAAAATCCTTTTACAGTGCATACATTTAATGAAAATTTCACCATAAACAAAAACATATCCAGGTCCCAGAAGACCTCCCTTGTTACTATCACTTTGTAAGTCTCATTTGAAAAAAATAATTTTGATGAAAAATTCAGTATAATGAATTATTTTCAGAATCCACCTATGCCTAAAGTGTATTGGTTTACATTTTAGGTATAGGTGGATTTTTGAAAATAATCCATATATGGCTTCTGAATGCATATACCATATTCATTCAGAAGCCATGAATGCATATATACCATCAAGAAAATATTGTATGAAGAAGATGAATATGGAGATGGCCATTCTAATAGTACAGAAAAAGGTAGCACAGGATTGTTATGGGATGAAAAGTATTGAAGCCTACAACAGCTACAAGTTGATCTAAAACAGTACCACAAATAAGGTTAGGGAGGCAAAGGCTGAGTATGAGAAACCACTGGCTAAGAGAGCAAAGAATGGGGAAAGAAATTTTCCATATATACGAATACAAAGATTCATTTGTAATTTTCATTTATTATTAATTCAATGTCGTTTATAATTTTCAAAAACTGTAATTATTAATTACACAGAATAACAATGTTGTAAATATGGCCATGGAAGGATTTGCTTGAAGAAAAAAAAAAACTGAAGTTATAAAATGAGGCAACTTCTATGTTTTCCATAGTTCTCTCTCACTTTAATTAATGCTAAAGCAGAGTTGAGATCATAATGAAAGATGTTTCATGATTTAAAGTCTTTTGTTCTAGAAATATTTCCATAAATAGTTTACCCATTCAGAGAAAGCAGTCATTTGAATTAATCTAATTCAGAATAGTGCAATTTTAACTTGTACTTATTTGATTGCACTAAAATATGAATTTTCACATTAAAATGCACAAAGAAATGCAGAGGGGTGACAAAATCGCGAGCGTGGATGTTTCTCGCTAATCCTTGTTCGGTATGTGTTATGTGCTTGCCATGGAAGGTTTCGTCATTTGTTTTTAATTTATATGCTTATAAATTTATCAATTTATAAATTGATAAATTATAAATTTATAAATTAATATGCTTACAAAAGTGATAAATCTACCGTTTTGCAGTGTAAAACAGACTCTCGAGTGTGTTAACCAAAGAAAGTGACTTTATTTGGACAAGTTCTTTCTAACCCGTACCAAAATGTGGCTACAAATAACAAGGGAATGTGAAAATATCGAAGAAGGTGATGACATTGGCGAATAAAATTGAGTTATTAGACAATTTCTAATGGTGCAAGTGTCTCCTCAGTGGCAAAACATATAAAATCAATGAGTCAACGGTACGATTAATCAAGAAATCTGAAGAAAAACTCGGCCGTAGTGTCCATGAAAATGCGCTAATTGCTTCAAAAATTTGCTCTGTAACTCGTGATGTTAAATTAGAAAAAATGGAAAAAGCTTTAAATCTGTGGATAGAAGACCGAACTCAATAAAATTCCGTTAAGTTCACTCATCATTCGTGAAAAGGCAAAACTCCTTTATCAACTCTTTAGCGAAACTGGTGATAGCACTGGCGGGATAAGTTTTTTAGCTAGCAAAGGCGCTGGTTTGAAAGATTTGTTTGAAATTTCTAATAAATATTACATTTAATATTAAATTGGCATCTTATTTTCATTTTGATGCCATATGCTTGCATTTCATTATGTACTGTCTATGTACATAGTCATATTATGGGTACATATAATACATACATAGACAAAATTTTAGACTAGTTTTTCTTATATATTTCATACTTTGAAACGGAACCCCTTTATTACTATGGGAGCCATAACTCAGTATTCGCGTTTTCGGTATTTGTGGTATTTCTCAGGAACGTAATCCCTGCGAATAGCGGGGGTTTACTGTATATATAATCATCAAGAATAATGCAATAGAGAAGCTATATGCTATGGGGGGAAGGAAATTTAGATTAGATAAGACTGAATTACAATAACATGAATTATGGATCAGGGTCACTGCTATCGTAAAAGTGCCCTACAGCCATAATGTATATGTAAAATATTATTAGTATAAAATACAGTAAGTAGATGTTTATGCATAGAATTAAACATCTACTTACTGTATTTTATACTAACAATATTATATATATATATATATACACACACACACACAGGATGATTCGAGAGGAATAGTAAATATTTTGGGAGGTTACAGTATTGATTATTCTGAGCAAAAAAGTTCATATAAACGTGTCTAATTCTCAATGGATATGGAGATAGTTGCTTTGAAGCTGTGCACAAAGCCATTATGAGAGATATTAAAGAACAATAAATGACTTATTGTTTGTATTTGACTTTTTGAATGATACAAAACACAAATAATTGATTTTTTTTTTTTTTTTTTTTTACAGCTCACAGTTAATGTTCGAAAATCCTACTGCCAACCTCGGTGCACTTTGCAACTCTTGTGGTAATATGACTTGTTCTTCTGAGGTCATCTTGGCATTCATTTATGAGGGCAGCAGTAGTATCCAAAATTTGAGTGAGCAATTCGTCTCTTTTCACCTTTTGTTATATTGCACTTTTCATCCATCTCCACAAACAAAAACCTAACTGAGTGAGGTCTGGAGACCTCAGTGGACAATGAACGGGACCACTGCAGCCGATCCATCATTCAGGGAAAGTTTGATTTAGGTATTGTATCACCAGACAAGTATAATGCGCAGGAGCTCCGTCATGCTGAAAGTACATGCCAAGGATGTTCCCTTGTAGCCAAGGGAACATCCTCCAATAGTAGTGGAAGTTTGTTTTGCAGAAATAATTTTAGGTAAATGGGCCTTGTAACACAATTTTGTAACACAACAGACCCAATCAACTGATTGTCGATGGTACCATGCCACGTTTACAGAGAAGTGATGTTGAAAATTTGTTTCTACAATGGCATGCAGATTTTCATCTGACCACCTGTGAGAGTTACGGGTGTTGTTGATACAGTCACTGGTGAAAGTAGCTTCATCACTAAACAGTATTAATGGAATTAATCGGCAATTAGCATTTACCCACTGGCAGAATTCCAATCGCTGGGCATTGTCTCCTGGTTGAAGGTGTTGCACCCTTTATATGTGAAATAAATACAAGCCATGCTCACATAATGTTCTCTTGTCTGTGGAACACCAATACGCATTGAAATATTAGGACTATGTTCTACAGACTGAAGAATGTGTTCTATTTCATCCACCTTTTATTCATTTTCATGTTCAGAAGAAATATGAGCGCTGGGAACTGTACCAGTCTCACGCAGTTTGGTGTAAACACTAGTAAACGCTCTTGAATCCGGTATTCTGTGATTAGGAAAAGGTCAACAGTATTCTCTACAAGCAGCAGTAGCACTTGCACCACAAAAACCTTAGACAAAAACCATATCAGCATGTGTGATGATGTGTAGCATTCTTAACAGCACCAGGTTATAACTGCTTCTTGGTCACATCTAATTCAGGGAGATGTGTGCCAGTTTCAAACAGCTGTATCTCTGTATCCATTGAGAATTGGACACAAGTTTATATGAACTTTTTTTACTCAGAATAATCAATACTATATCTTCCCAAAATATTTACTATTCCTCCTGAATCACTGTGTGTGTGTGTGTGTGTCCTTCCCTTTTTTTTTTTTTTTTTTTTTTGTAACTGTTCATGTCCATTCACTGTAAAGCATATCATCATAGAATGTCCACTATATCTAAGAGAATAAAAAAGTGCTTTCTCAAGTAACTGCAGAATGTCCTAGGAGATTGTCAGGATATGGATGAAGTTTTTGTTTTCCTAAAATCGATTGATTGATAAATATCACTTTGTCTGAACTTTATTCAGAATCAAAACCAAGAAAGATATACTAGTCAAATCAGTGCATTATAGCCACAGTTGCTGATGTACCAACAAATTCAACAACAACCACCTTCCCTTTTTTGTTTACCTTTTTTTTTGTTGGAGGTATATCATGATTGCCACAGCCAATGTTGAGAAGATGTTCTGAAGGTAGCGACAATATTTCAAATGAACAACAAGCCTAAATAACGTTAACTACCCTGAAAATAGTGTGTCAGGGTAGTAAACTATAAAAGAATGCTTAGAATTAACTGTGTCTGTACAGTAATGTAAGGAGTGTTGTCAACAAAATGGCTTAATTCAAACTTCTGGTTCAGACAACTAATGCTGACATAATAGGGATAACAGAAATGTGGTGCCACCTGGAAATTGGAGAGGATAGAATCCACTATGTATGTATGTATAATGTATTTAGAAAAGACAGTGAAGATAGAAGGGGTGGTGGGGTCATGTTCTTATCAAAAGCAGCCTGATCATGAAAAGAGCTTTTGCTGAGTCAGAAGTTACGTCTGCCAGCATAGAATCTGTGTGGTGTGAGTTAGTTGAAAGCAGAGGTATAATCAGAGTGGGAGTAATTTTTTTTTTTTTATGAAAACCCCAAACACGAAAGGTATCAAAACCTATAGTACTTAGTACCATGCATGGGTTGAAGGAGAAGTATGGGGAAGGGGGGATGCCGGAAACTTTGCTCTAGAGACTAAACATGGGTTTCACCACTTCAAGCCTCCAATAAGCAAAGTGGTGGTATTTCACCGGTTGATGAAAGTCATCTACCACCTCAAAATACACAGACCAGAAGATTAAGAGTGTGACACGACTCTCTAACTAGATTATTATTATTTATACCAGCATGTTACACAAAATACTAGGGATGAAATTATTCTTGACATCACAGGGCTTAAAATACAGGAACCATTGGCAGGTAGTGATCAGTCAGTCATTAGTTGGAAGATGAGAAAGATGAAGGTAAAGGAATGGGTTTTAATTTCAGAAGAAGGTACTATGACGGTTGAAAGTTCTATATGGCACCTATTAATTGGATAGTTGTGGAGGGAGGGGCAGATATGTTTTAATATTATGCAATACCTTGAAAGCAAAAATCACAGAGGCCATGAAAGCATATATATCATATTGCATGAGGATGCCAAAACCCTATTAGTAGAGCAGAAAAAGATGGCATGGGATCGTTACAGAAGTACTGAAGCCTATAATAGCTATAAATCTATCTGTAACAGTACCACAAATAAGGTTAGGGAGGCGAAGGTTGAGTATGAGAAAGTACTGGTTAAGAGAGCAAAGAATGGGGACAAGGAATTTTTCATGTATGTGAATACAAAGAAACAAAAATAAATCAGATAGGACCCTTGTGTGCCTGGTATGGGAATGTCTTAGATAACCTATCTGATGTTACTGATGGATTGAACAGGTACTTTTCATCGGTCTTTACTGAAGAAAAAGACCCTTTATGCTAAAAAGAAGCTGTGCAAGTGAGTTTGAGCCATATGAAATTAGTAATCCAATGGCTGTTTATTAGAAAAACTTTCAAGCATAAAGGCAAGTAAGGTTCCTGGAGTTGGCATATACCCAGTAATTTTGAGGGAAATGGCCAGAAAATGTATTGAACCAGTGAGGTTAATTTTAAGAGTATCATTGGACTAAGGAGAGATTTCTTTGAATTGGGGAAGTGCCAATGTATTGCCAATACATAAAGGTGGTTCTAAGAGTGAAGTTGGTAACTACAGAGTGATTAGTCTGACTTCAGTGGTAGGGAAAATCTTAGAAGCTATAATTAAGAGTGCAATCCAGTGACATTTTAAAAAGAAATGGCATTCTGAATGGCACACACATGGTTTTGTTAGGGAAAATGATGTTACTTGAGCTAGATGTAGGAAACAATTTCAACATAAGTTTATTTGAATTTTAGCGAAGCATTTGACTCACTCTCTCATGAGAGGTTACTGTTTATAAGTTAGTACATGTCGAGATTACTGGAAAGATTCTAAAATGGATTGCAGGGTAGCTGCAGGTGAGAAGGCACAGGGTTGTGATCAGTGGATATTGTTCAAGTCAGTGTAATGTCAGAAGTGGAATCCCCCAAAGGATCAGTTCTTGTACCACTGTTTCTATTTTTTGTAAACTACGTCGATGAAGCAATAAAGGGCATGATGTCAAAATTCATAAAGACAAAGATTGGGAGAGTCATTAATGACCAGTGCCAAACAGCACTCCTTCAGGATGACTTGAACAGGCTTCAAGAATGGTCAGAAAAGTGGCAGCTATATTTTGATGCAGAATAATGTAAGATCTTACACTTGGAAAATAGCAATCCCAAAATAAATTATGTACTTGGTGGGGTTGAATTTAAAACTGTAGAGGAAGACCTGGGAGTTAAAATATGGGCAGACAAGGTTTTATGAGCAGTGTAAACAGGTGACCAGGAAAGGCTGTGATGTTCTATTGATGACTGATTGAACATTATTCTGTAGAGATAGGGAGGTCATAATATCACTGTATAAGGCAATTATAAGACTGCATCTGGAGTACTGTATCCAAGTATGGAGACCTCATCTAAAAAAAGATTTTGAGCTTCTTGGAAGGGTCTAAATACGAGCAACTTACATGTTGGGATTGTCAAATGGGCAGCAGTACGAGGCAAGATTTTGATTGTGGGCTGCAGAGCTTGGCAACCATGAACCTTTGAGGGGACTTTTTGAGATTTATAAGGCTCTGAGAGGGGTTAGTAAAATGAGCGAAGACAGAATTTTCGGTCTTATAAAGAATTCCAGAAAGAGGGGATATAAATTAACTCAGTATCAAAATATCCAAACACAAGCAGTACATTTCCAGCTCCAATAAGTTATAGGTTTTTTTAAGACTTTTGCTGTTTTATTGACTTAACTGTCACATTAAATCATACTCTAATGTAGCTTTATAGTCCCAATCACTTTATTTTTAATTTAGCTAGATATTTTGTATGTTACTACTTAATATACATAGAACCATTGTTTGATTTGAATATTGCCGGCATTTTTATAGTATAGAGTGAGTGGCAGGGGATTCAAATTTTTAATTGTGGTAAATAGGTAGTCCTAAAGTTTGAATCAATTATGTTGACGTTAGTTGGATAATTTTGTTATATATTATAATTAACTTAACTCCAAATCACTTGTTGGGCAAATATCTTTGTGTTTAGCTAATAACTAATTTACCATTGTGATTGTTAGGGTATAGTGTAACGTATATTCCAAAAACTTGTTAGTGCAAGGTATAACTTAAAACTAGATAGCTTAATACATATTACTCATTTAGGAATCTATTAGATTAGTGTAGTAGTGACAATTAATTAATTAAATTTATTAATTTTATTAATTTTCATTGTTAATGAATTGTATTCAAATAGTAATTATACCCCAGAAAATGTATTTTCGTGTTTACTTTTTTTTTACCAGTGCAGCAAAACCCTGTGGCCTACTAGATCATCTGGAGCCCCTTGATGTGGGTACAGGAGCCCATGAGTGTGGTGAGGGGGACCTCCCAGTAATGCTGTCGGTCCTCTCAATTAGCATCGCTGGGATCAAGTGCCCATGACCTAGTTTGAGGAGACTAATGTCATGGAAATCTGGTATGTTTGCCATGTGCTAGGACCTTTTTGGAAACTCAGAAAGAGGGATCTTTAAGGAGCCCAGCTTCAATACACCACTTTAGCCATTGCTTTGAGAAGATGTGTAGTCCAAGGATGCTTGCCTAGGATCATTTGGCTTGTGGGTTTGCTTGTATGGATTAACCGTGTCAATGCCATGTCCCTACCCTCATGATTCAAGGGACAGGATTCAGTCTGGCATTGGTGCTAGAATGGTGTCTCAGTAGCCCTCACATCCCACACCTGAGCACATTTATTGCTTGCCAAGGTATTGGATGTCTCCTTTGGGCTTCATGGTGGGTTGAGAATCAAGGAACTTGAAACCCAAAACAAAACAATAATTTAAACTTCTCTTCTGGTGGCCCCCAACATGATCCCTCCCAGAAAATCTGTATGTTGACCCAGCTGATGTTACTTCAGCTAAAACACAGAAAACAGAAGTTATATCAGGCCCAACACCTCACTATCTGATAGTACACTCTACAAATAAGAAACCTATCGGGAAAATGTCACCTTTCTTTATCCAGAAGGGTTTGGATGGGTTAACAAGCTCTCCGAAGTTTGACAAACATCTTTGCTCAGGCAACGTCCTTGCAGAGACCAGAAGTGACAAACGTTAAGAACAGCTCCTGTTCAAAGAGTTCCAAGTGATTAGTGGAGTTGAGAGAATGATATAGAGGCAACAGATGAATTTGACAGATTGTGGTGGAGAGATTTTAAGCTAGAGAAGATCGAAAAGGAGGGTCCAAATTACTAAGTCTCTGACAGGGAATATCAGAATGGCCATATGCACAAGTACCACCTTTAAAACGAAAGGAATCATACAGTGACTATTTCGGACAACTGAGATGAGCAATGGTTGAATCAACCGATAACTGGGATTCTGTCAGAAAAAATACATGGTGTTTGGCAGACTAAATGAAAATTGACATCATTGAGATTAGAACTGAGACCATGTATATTTGTGAAATGAATGAGGAAGTTTTTGGTAGGTTTAGATCTTTTTGCAGATAAGTTTATTAGTTTGCCAGTTCATACTGTATTTAGAAATAAGAAAAGATGGTGAAGACGTGTATTAAGTAATGAAATTTTTGTATATGGCATACACATGATAAGAATATACCCAGGTCCTTGACATAATGTGGCCTCGACAATGGCCCTTGATTGATTGATTGCTGGAACAAACTTCCATCTGTTGTTGTTGTAGAAGTTGATAGTTTAAATAAATTCAAGAAAGAACTGGGAAAAGTATTGGAGTGAATGAATAGGTGAAATGGGAGGGGTTCTTTTCTTTTCTTTTTTTTTTTGTTTTTGCTGTATAAGCTTGCTTTCTTGCATCATTTGCTAATGCTAATATCAGGATGAAGAAAAGCAGTGAAACTCTTGGATACAAATAAACATACCTACTCTCAAAGGTATTAGGGAGATGTTCCATTGGAACACAAACAGAAATGACTCTCCCCCTCCAAAAGTCATTTACTCCCATTGCACGCGATCTGTTAAGCTCACAGAAGGATCAATGAGCTACAATTCCATATCAGTATCTCCTAATGCCCATCAGTAACAAAATAAATTGCTAGAGAGAAGAATAAAAAACCTGAAGCACCCGCTAGTTCTCATGGAAAAATGGATCTTGGAACTCTTTGTGAAGAAAGAAATGGACACAGGACAGTGCCCATACTTTTCCAAATAAGATAAATCCAAGATTGAAAAAAATAAGCCCTCAGCACTTCAGAAGTCCCCTGCAGGAGGGGAGGGGAGGGGGGCGCTTCTGAAGCCAAAATAATGGCCAAGTTCCTACAGTAGAATTGTTGTGGATTCCAATGAAATGTTGATGACATCAGGGCCTTCCTGCAAAAGCACGATCCAGATCTCAGCAAAAGGGAGGATTTCCATATGTCTCCTGCAAGGAAAAGCTTGTAGGAAACATACTTGAATGTAAATGGAAATCCTTCCTTTCATAATACAGTAGACTTTTGAAATAACAGCATCCTTGGGGATTCAAAGTGCCATTATTTCGACTTTTCCGTTATCTATAAAGTTTTATTTTTAATGTGTTTAATGCAGAAATAATGAGACCAAATTAGAAATAGAGAGATCAGCAATGCCATTTTATTAACTGCACATAAAAAAAAAAAAAAACCATATTGACAATCCAATGTTATATTCTGCCATTTAATACACTTCTGCTTACACCCCATTCTGTTTTCTTTATTATATCAAATTTAGTCTACATGGGTAGCACAGTGGTATCGTCACTGTCCTCCCCACACTGGGTGGAAAAGGCCTGGGTTTGAATCCCGTCGATGATGCGAGGAACTTTTATGAGCATTTTTCACTCCGTGATTGAGTTGGTGGGTCTCGGGCATAGATAAAGGTTTCTTCCCCAGAAACTGGGGGTTTTCTGCCCATCAAAATGGGCAAATCAAGCAGAGAGAACACAATTTACAGACACAATATACGTGGGTATATGAATTAACATTCCAGGCAAAACTAATATAATAGTTTGAATTATACCAAGTTTGTCACTAAGCTTTAATGTTGTTCTTCTTTTCTTCTCTGTATGAGGTTTATTAACTTTAGGAGCCATAGTGAGTTGTTTATAATTTAAAATAAATATAAAACAGTGGTATAATTTGTGATATCAGTACAGAATTTGTTTTGAAAATGGCAAACGAAACAAATACAGTAATCGTGTGACTTGCCGTTTTTCATTTTTTGGCACTTCAAGACCTGTGCTGTATGTATACATCTGATCTCAATGTGCCATTATTCCAACAGTCTACTGTACTACTATCTTACGTAAGGATAGAACTGGGAATGGACCTGCCAATGGAGGAGTTGCAATCCTTGTGGGCAACCAGACCCCATTTCAACTTGTGCCACTTACCTCCAACTTAGAAGCGGTAGCAGTTCACCCAAAGGTAGGATTTCTATTTGCAGTCTGTTTGATTTATTTGCCTCCTGGGACTGACATCTCCCAGATACTTTGATGATTTCATTGTGCAGCTGCCCAACCCTCTTTTACTCCTCAGCAATTTAAATGGACCCTGTGTGTTACTGCCAACATTAATGGAAGGGAACATGTCATAGAGCATACGTTCACTGACAGTGACCTTTCCTGAATATGGGAACAAATACCTTTTCCCATATGCCTGTCCATACAATTCTCTGCAAGAGATTTGGACACACTGTTGATCTTTCTATAAGCTCCTTTTCTCTTTCCTTCACTCACTTGAGAGGTGGAGGAAAATCTCTATGGAAATGATCACTTCCTCTTGATAACCAGCCTACTGAATGGGAGACAGTGTCTACCTTTTGACATCTGGCAGAGTTTAGCATCAGTATAGTCAGTCAGGAATTTCACAACAATGCAGTGAGGTACATCACAGAAAATGTTCCATACAACTCAGCTACAATTCTGAAAACATCTACCCAGTTTCCACTATTTTCCAAACCTTGGTGGAATGCAAAATGCACAGCAGCAAAAATGGCTCAAAACAAAGCTTAGGAGATATTATGACAATATCCTACCATGGCCCTTCTCTTAGCCTTTAAATGTGCTTATGCCAAAGCATGCCATATTTTTCATCAAAGCCAAAAGGAATTGTGGATCTGTTTTACATCCACTATCACCTAGTCGACCAGCACTAATGCTGTCTGGGACAAAATCTGGAAAATGAAGGGAAAATATACATCACATCCTTCACCAGTTCTGGAATATAATGGATGAATTATTTCAGACCACTGCAATAGCCAACTCACTTGGGAAGACCTTTTCTACCATCTCTTCAAAATCTTACTCTCCATAGTTTCTGGTCCTTAAAAACAAAAACAAAAAGCTGTAAATTTCAGAATTAAGGATTATCTTCCTTATAATGGGCCTTTTACCCCAGAAGAGTTCAAAACAGCCCCAACTCTTACCAAAGCAAGTGTTGTTGGACCAGATCTCATCCATAACGAAGCAATCAAGCATTTGTCAGCAAAACCCATGGACAAACTGCTCTTTCTGTATAATTGAATCTTTCTAGAGGAGCAGTTTCTGGATTCCTGGCATAAAGCATTTGTGCTTGCCTTTCCTAAGCCAGAAAAAGATCCTAAAGTACCAACTGACTAGCTGTCTGTATACAAAATCTTGGAGAGAATGGTTAGTGCCCACCTTAATGGTATTTGGAAGAAAATGGACTCCTCTCCAAAGTGCAGTGTAGCTTCCGAAAGAACAGGTCCACTTTGGGGACATGCCCTGTGCTTTCACAATCATTTGATTAGATTAGAAACATCCATCCAAGATGCCTTTTTAAAATAAGAACTCCTGGTATGGCTGTGTCTTTGATATGGAAAAAGCATATTACACAACTTGGAGAATGCTATACAGGTATTTTAAAATACCTGTATAGCATTGGCCTTAGAGGCCATCTACCAGCTTTTATTAAAAATTTTTTTATCTCATTGTTTATTCAAAGTTTGTATCGGATCTATCTTCTTAGCCCTTCTGAAGAGAAGGGAGTGCTGCTGCAGGGAGCATTATTAAGTGTTATGCTTTTTGCATTAAAAGAACATCTTCCTCCGAATTGTAAACTGTTCTCCTTTAGATTTATGATTTTAGCTATTCTCTCAATCTGCAACATGAGGGTAATTGAGAGAAGTGCAATATGCTATATCACCTGAGCTCATGGGCAATGAATAATGGCTTCAAGTTCTCTCAGCAAAAGACCATTTGCATACATTTTTGTCTCAAGAGTAACCTTCACCCTGAAACGAGAGACTTGGACAAAATACTGTTCAAATGGTACTAAAGACCAGATTTTTGAGGCTTGTATTTGATAGAAAGTTGACTTTTCTAGAACATATCCATCAGCTATGTGCAGAATGTAAATATCCCGTGTGCAAATAATGCACTTTATTGCACCTCTGTTGTGCAATTAGATTATGGGTCAAAGCAAAGCTTGGTGGATATTTTTGCGTATACTTGGTATGTGCAGATGCATATACCAAGTATATGCATCTGCTTGACTCAGCCTACTCCTGTGGCTTGATCCTATTGCACCAGATGATTTGTATTGCCACTGGACATTTCGAACATCCCCTGTCCAGAGCCGCTGTGTCAAAGCAAATGACATAGCGGCTCTGGACATTATCACTTTTTCAGAAACAGTTTTCTCTACAGAATGCTTTCAAATTGAAATCCCTGCCAGACCACTCCATGTAGTCAACTGTTTTTTGAACCGCACTGGGAAAATCTGTGCAGCACTCACCAGACTGCCAATTGGCGGCCATTCGGTATTTGTATCCAACAGCTGCTCAGAGATTTGGACACACTGTAGATGAAGTTGCTCCGTCACCAGCACAACTCCATCTACCTTGCCATGCTCGTGTCCCAGCCTGTGACTTCTCTCTTAACAACTGGAGGAAGGACAGTACTCCATCTGCTGTCTGCCTACAGCTCTTTACAGCACATTGATCTGAGCATTCTCACTTCTTTCCAGTGTACACAGATGGTTCAAAGTCAGAAGCGTCTGTGGGATCTGCAGCTGTATCTCTAGACACTGATATCTGAGCAGATCTCCCCTGAATCTCAAAATCTCTAAAATCCCTGAATCCCTAAAAACATTAGAAATGTAATTTAGTGAAGATTAGTATTAGTAATGGCTGCATGGTGCAAGAAAGCCTATGGCTTATGCTGCACCAGCCAAAAAAAAAAAAAAAAAAAAATCCGAACAAAACAACAAAATCAAAATTAAATAAATAATAATAAAAAAAAGGAAATTAAACCTGTCATCCTGTGCACTTCCCTTACCCGAAAGTACTATCCAGATGACCTTTGAATTTCCCCAAACTGTTGGCCTCTACCACCCATGAAGGCAACTTATTCCAGTAATTTATAACTCGCTGGCTAAAATAAAACTTCCTGCAGTCCAATCTAAACATTTCCCCCCATGACTTGAATTTATGTCCCCTAGTTCTAGCATCATTTATAATCTTGAAAATTTTGTCCTCATTCATTTTACTGATGCCTCTCAGAGCCTTAAACACCTCAATCAAATCTCCTCTAAGGAGTCTAGTTTCCAAACTCTGCAACCCACATATTCAAAGTCTTTCTTCATAAGGACGCCCTTTTGCTGATCTCACCAAGCAAGTTACCCGTCTTTGCACCCTTTCAAGAAGCTCGATGTCTTTCTTTAGGTGTGGTCTCCATACTTGAACATAGTATTCCAAGTGTGGTCTAACATAAGCCTTATATAATGGGACTATCATCCCCATCTCTACTTGCAAAAGTTCGATAGGACACCATGGGCCTTCCTTGCAACCTGTTTACAATGCTCAGAGAATTTCATGTCTGACCGTATCGTAACACCCAAGTCCCTTTCCTCCAGTACTGGGTTCAGTTGAACTCCACCAAATGAATAAGTTATTTTGGGATTACTCTTTCCAGTTGTAATACCTTACACTTTGTTGGATTAAAGCATAGCTGCCATTTTTCTGACCATTCCTGAAGTCTATCTAGGTCTCTCTGAAGAAGCTCAGCTTGACAGTGATCATTAACTACTCTACCAATTTTAACATCATCTGCAAATTTAGACATCACGCCCTCTATCCCTTCATCAATGTCGTTTATGAAAATTAAAAACAACAGTGGTCCTAATACTGATCCTTGGGGAACCCCACTTCTTACATCAACCCAATCTGAGGAATAGCCATTTATCACAACCCTCTGCCTCCTGCCCTGAAGCCATCCTTCTATCCATCTAAGGATTTTCCCAGTGATTCCAACCTGTTCCAGCTTATAAAGCAACCGCTCATGTGGGACTGAGTCAAAAGCTTTGCTGAAATCTAAATAAACAATGTCGAAATTATTCCCTAAATCCAGCTTGTGAGTGACCCTTTCGAAATAGCGAACCAGATTTGTTAAACATGATTTTCCCTTTACAAAACCATGCTGAGTATCCTTGAGAATTTCAATTCGATCCAAATGATCCTGAATTCCACCCTTGATCATTGCCTCCATGATTTTCCCATTTAGTATGTATCAAGAGTGATTCATTTATTTTATTGTAATTTAGCAAAAATTTTATTATATTTTTTTTGCAGAATTAGGCTTGACCAAATAGCTTCAATAGAAGAGAAAGTAAATTGTGTGCTGTGGTTGGCTGAGTTAAAGTCTGGAATCTTAGTACAAAAAAATATTTAGAACCCATTACAACAGATGCACCACACAGGAATTTCATAACTAACTGGATGAAAAACTTTAAAGAAACAGGTTCTGTCAATAATCAACCACGATCTGGAAGGGCAAGGACTGGTTAATAGTGAGAGTTATTTCGAAATGCTGCAGAATTACTTTATTCCTGAACCAGCACATTTAGGATTTATAGGTGATACAGTGTTTCAGCAAGATAGTGCACCTTGTTGCTTTGCTCTTGGTGTTAGGCAGTTTCTGAATGAAAATTTTCCTAACAGATGGATTGGAAAAGGTGGACTGATCTCTTGACCCATGTTCACGGGATTTGAGTCAATTGGATTTTTTACTATTGGGGGGGGGATATGTTAAGACTATTATTTATTCAATAAAACCTCACTCTTTAGACAATCTTTGGACTAGGATAACTAATGTGATTCAGGGTATTACTGAAAATCAACTGCAAAATGTATATGTAGAACTTCAGAATCATATCTCAGTTTGTATATGTAATGATGGTGGACATGTTAATTCTTAACATGTCCACCATCATTACACCATCATTACACAGAAGAATAAATGTATGTAAAACTGTAATAAATTCTTTCCCTTGTCCTTTTTACATATTGATTTTATCATGTATTGAACAGAAGTTATGAAAATTTAAAACTGCACAAGGACTTTATAATGACCCTTTATATACTGATTCTCTCAGTTCATTGCAGACCTTATCATCAATGAGGTTTAATCCTTATCCACTTCTATCCTTGGTACAGTAGAAGCTACACTTCCTTTCTCAATCTGAATTTGATGTTTATTTCTGCTGGATCCCCAGCCACATTGGGATCTTGGGAAATGATTTGGCAGATGCCACAGCCAAATCAGTGACCCTTTATAACACTTGCCTGTTAGTTCTCTATACTTATCACAGGCAAGTAATACAAATGAAACTGCTCTCCCGAGGGCAACACATATGGCATGGGCAGGCTGCAAGCAAGTTATACAAGATTAAGCCTTAATTGAACATTGTTCCCTAATATATCTGTTGCATTGCTAAAATGCATGTTATAGCAGAACTGACTGTACTTTTGCACCACCAAATATGGAGGATGCAGAAAGGTCAAGGAATGACCACCGCATATCCCCGGAGCAATATGGCCTTAGTTGCTAATGCTCCTAAAAACTAATTATCTAACTAACTAACATAATTAACTGTACTTTTGTATTTCAGCTGTATCAAGTTAAAATTGGCCTAATATATGATTTATCAAGCTAAACTGGCCTAATGAATGATTATCTTATTATTTAGTATATCTGACAGTGTAATATGCATCATTATAATATTGCATGTTTTTTTATGTTCATTAAAGATTTTAATTGGTGCATGGCTGAATGTTCTTGGATCATCACTCAGAGCACTTAGTTCAGTTAAATATATCTCTAATGGTTACCAGTATGAAATTTCTTTGATTGGACAAGTTGTAGCTGGAATTGCTCAACCCTTTTTTACTTTTATCGTGACAAAAGTTGCAGAAACATGGTTTCCTGAATATCAAAGAACAGTGGCTACCACTATTGGATTTTTAGGTAAGGTTATGTAATTTTCAAATCATATAATTTTGTGATATTTCTGTTTTCCTTTAGAATTTCTGAATGTTAGGATAAGATAAGGGAAAATTAGTTGATGAGCATACAATGCTTGAACTGCCTGATATAATTAAACAAAAGAGATCTTAACTTGGTATAGAGATACAAAAAATAATTTTTCCTTGTAAAAGTTTATATTTTAACATTTTTTAAAAAAATTTTATTTGAACACTTGCTTATTCAAAAGTTGCTAATTAAATTTTAAATTTAAAAAAAATTAAATTAATTAGAATTAAAATTGGCCAATGTATCACTTGAATAACATGTATTAGTGTTTGAAGTGCTCCAAAGTGGGAGTGTAAGTGTATGTGCGTGCATGACACAACGAAAAAAGTGTAATTTTTCTTGGAAGAGCAGAGTGTTGTCGTCAGATTTTTGCATCACAGTGGAGGAAGATTCTGTCAAAATTCACTAAGAACTAGTCTCTGCCAAATGGAAGTTTGTGTATTCTTTTCATTAATGGTTCACCCATTGGTGAATCAATGAATTTGTCCAATGGAGGCACATTGATTCACTGCCACCAAAGGAAAGTAACACTTGAAAAATTTTATTATTATTATTTTTTTAACTGTCACAGTAATCTCTGTGCATAGTGTATAGTGCCACTGTGTTTACCATGTTACACAGTAGTCTTTGTGTATAGTTCCACCACATTATGGAAGACACCCGAACAGCCAACCAACACACACTATATAAGTAATGCCATTTGTATTCATACATTTTTGAAATATAAATTAGATCTGATAACTTGAATGTGCTTCAAAGATTAAATAAGTTAAAGTAACTTTTACAGTTCAGCCAAAGACCTCAAGCTAATTTAACCTTATAGGCATATATATATTTTTTAATATATTATTTGTAGAGATTTGTAATCAATGAGTAAATCTCTAATGGCTTCTAATAATTTTTCATGAAATCTTGTGTAGATGCAATGTGTAATGTGCACATTTAACATTTTTTTTTTTAAGGCTTCCCTTTGGGTATAATGGCAGGAACAGGCTTATCTCCTCTTTTTGTGCAGAATGCAGAAGATATTCCACTTTTGGTAGGTTATTTCAAATGTTTATATAGATTCATAAATTATACACCAAGAAACAAAAGAAAGTATAAATGACATAAAAGGTGTAATCAGAAAGTTCTGTGGTCTGGAATGATATTTGAGAAATCCATCCAAATAACAGTAAGTTATTTGGATCTCTTTCAATGTAATCTCTGTGAGTGTATATTTCATTTCTGATGTTTCTGAGACTTCTGGAAGTACTGTTGATAGGCTTCTTTTAGAACTGTTATCAGTTCCTCTGTGGCATTCTGAATAATTTCCTTACTTGTTGTGTGTCCCCTTTTCAAGGGGATATTAAGTTTGGGAGAGTGGGGGGAAATTCAGAGGCAACAAAATCTCATCAGGAGGATGAGATAAAAATACTCACTGCAGATGGAGGACCAGTGATAAAGTTCTGACTATGCAAGGGTGGTGTTGTGGTAAAAATGGCAATTCTCTGAGGTACACTTTTCTGGTAGTTTTTTCTGAACAGATAAACAGTTGATTCATGCATTACTATAAGAAGCAATAACACTCCACCCACTTCTATCTTGTCTATTCTTCCTAAATACTCTTTGCAGATAGTGCAGCAGTGTAATCACTGTCCTCGCACTGGAAAAGGTCTGGGTTTGAACATTTCTCACATCATCTCATTTCGATGATGTGAGAAACCGTTAATGAGCTTTTTCTATTGGTCTCAGGTAAGATAAAGGCCCATCTCCAGAAACTTGGTTTTTTATCCAGCAAAGCAGACAGACTGACCAAAGAGCATACAATTTGCAGACAATGCACATGGGTAGATGGGGGTAATACTTGGGTGGCCCTAACAAGACAATTTTTTTTTATCCTTCCTAAATACCATAAGTACCACAGTGAAACTTGTGTATTTGTGGCTGGTATCACTTTTCTTTAGCCCAGTTAAGTTAATTGTCCTAACCAGGAATTCAAATTCAATGATGACACTCATGGTATTATTGCAGGCACAGTTAAGACTAAGTTATTTAAGCTTGATTCTCTAGCTTGAGCTTCTCAATTGTTTGAAATATTGCTAACCTCAGCACACCTTGCTAATGTCAGTCGTTGCAGCAACAAACAAGAACTATCGAGATGAGTGTGTTACTTTGACCCATGTCAGATAAATGCATATCTATATTACTCCTATCTCTTAAGTAGTAGTTTCCTTGAACCCTTAAAATATCCTCAATGATAATGGCAGAAGCCTTTTCTCCACTTTTGTTGAAATGAATTCAGTCTCTACAAAAAATTCCTTCTACATATAAGTGCAGGCCAGCTGATGATAATCCCTCCCACTCCCACAAAAGCCTTGCAGAGTCTTTAAAATTTTGAGTTAATCTTCATGTCTTTGAGCATATGCTCCCTCTCTCCCATCATGCCTGGACAGAATTTGCTGAGAAATAAACATTCTTACCTAAGTTTCAGATTTTTTTTTTTTTTCAGTGTACTTCTGTTTATGCAACAAATCATTTTATGAGCAACATCATTAGTCTCCACATGAATAATAATGCTCTCTTTATCCCCCTCCTTAAAATATGATACCTGTTGGTGATGACATCATTGGGTTGTTGCTCCCAGTAGGCACACCCTGGTTCTAGTCCACCTATCCTGTTTCAAACAATATTACCTATTTTCCTGATAATAATGGAATCTTCAATAAAATTAAATCCCCTTGGATCAGAGCAGTATTCTGCACTTGACTATTCTGTTCTGTAGTTTGAATCAAGGGATGCATCACCTTGAGATACCTGAGTCTCTGATGAGTTTTCAGTTTTGTTTCTAGGACTGGTCTCTTTTTTTGTCACTTCAGTGACTCATATTCATTTAGTAATGCATAAAGTTTTAATTAATTTAAGATTGGTATACCCTTTACATGAGAACAGAAAAGAATCAGCAGTTGATCTACGATTATCAACTAGATTAACCTTTGAACACTGGCTTCAGGCTCTAAAAGTGATGAACTCTTGACTTACATGGGAATCACTTATGGTCATTTCTGCCTGAGTCATATCCGTGGACATGTCAGTGTGGATCTTGTAACAACCATTATTAACGTTAGAATCAAACTAATAAAATAGTTAAAGAATTAAATAACCAATAAAATAACCAACCAGACTAATAAAATAGTTAAATAACCTTTACAGCATTTAAATGAAAAAAAAATTACAATAATTAAGCAGTCATCAAAACTTTTTTCTACTGAATTTAAATTAAGTTTAAAAGGCTGAAAAGAATGCAACTTAGTGGAATTAATTTTAGAAAAGGTAAGAATTAAATTTACAGAATATTACAGAAAACCACTTAACAGAGTTTATTACATGAAATATACAAGAAATATTTAAATAAAATAAGAGGGGGAAAATTGTCTAGTAATCTCCTAATCCACTCCTCCTTTAATTCTTTTGAATATAACAGAGTTAGCTATCCTTTCTGCAACTGCCAACTCAAACATCCTTCCCTTGATAGTTAAGAGTTTTAATGATGGCACCTGCATTTGTAGCAAAAATGATGTTGGAGCACCTGGCAGGTTTTTTTTTTTATGAAAACCCCAAACACGAAAGGTATCAAAACCTATAATACTTAGTACCGTGCATGGGTTGAAGGAGAAGTAAGGGGGGAGGGGGATGCTGGAAACTTTACTCTAGAGACTAAACATGGGTTTCACCACTTCAAGCCTCCAATAAGCAAAGTGGTGGTATTTCACCGGTTGATGAAAGTCATCTGCCACCTACATGTGCACATTCTTTTTTATTTTTGGAAAACACTTTTTTTAATTCTGCTTGAATAATGCAAATATTTCTTCTTTTCTTAATGAATTGCCAGGCTTGTTGTGAGTAACTTTAAGTTTAAAAAAAATTAAAATATTTAAAACAAGCTGTTTTTACACCTTTTATTTAAAATAAAATATTGTTTGAAATTTCAAACTGCATGTGCATATATTTCTGCTTGTTATCTATGTAAATGTTATTAAAAAATTTAAAAACACACATATATATATATATATATATATATATATATAAGGTACTATGCTGATGTTATTGAGGCAGTATTAGGTGGTTCAGAAAGTTGCTAGCTTGGCAGGGATTCACAGAATAATTGATTAACTACAGAGGCAGGCAGAAGTGTAAGTGATTCTTGCACTGCTTTTATTGGAACATCTAGCAGCCTGGAAAGCAAGGAGTTGGAAATTTCCAGGTGTTCTGGGAATCCTCATGACACAAGCAAATACATGGATTGTGTTAGGTTAACTAAGAGTGAACACAAGTGCTTCTGGGTGCCTCTGTAGCCAGGTGGGCAGGACAGCAGTGTGTAGCACACGCTTCTTGATTAGACCGGGGTTCGAGCCCATGACCACCAAATACAGAGGATGCAGAAAGGTCAGGGAATGACCACTGCATATCCCCGGAGCAATATGGCCTTAGTTGCTAATGCTCCTAAAAACCAAATAATAACAATAGCTTCTATATTTGTGTGTACACTGATGCTAGGAGCATAGTTAATAAATTTGAAGTACTGGTTAAATCAATAAAGGCAGACTTGTAGGGATATCAGAGATATGGTGTCACTTAGACATAGGGGATGTAAAATTTGAATATGGGGAGAACAATGTATCCAGACAGGGCAGAAGATGGGAGTTATGCTTCTTAGTTAAGAAGCACATAAAATCTAAGAGTGCATCCAGTCGACTTGGGTGGCAAGTGCAAGGTTGAGTCAGTTTGGTGTGAGATATGCACTGGGAAGATAAAATGAGAGTGGGGGTGTGCTGTAGGTCTAATGACTAAGAGTATACCAAACAACTATGCAGAGAAAAAGAGTTGGCCCGTAAATCAGAATGTTGTATGCTAATGGAGGATTTTAATTTTCAAAATATTGGCTGGAACTTGTGGGTTGGTCACTCACAAACTAGCAAGACTTCTGTAGATTTATTGGATGACTTTTTTTTTATTGCAGGATATTAGAGAGGCAATAAGAGAAAGCAGTACTCTTGATTTAATTAACAGTGACCTGTCATGCATTAAAATCTGCAGAAAAAACACCCACTGGTAGCAATGATCATAATCTGTTGATGTGGGATTTATTTGATGAGGTAATCACCATGTAGAGCAGGGATTCTTAACCTTTTGCTTTAAGTGAGCAAAATTTTGCAGCTTACATTATGTGCTAGCACCACATTAAAATATAAATTTTTTTTTGCTTAAAGATTAAAAATTCATTTTAAGTAATTTTTATCCGTATTATGCATGAAAGAATAATATTTTTCAATTAAAAATTTTTGGTGCTAATATTACCTTATCAGTGTGAATCTTGACTTTGAACCTTGACTTTGCCAAACCTTTGAAATTAATTTCTCCATTATGAAGGAGATGAAAATTGCAATGAAGATTAATTTCTTCATTATGAAAATCACAAATTTTCTTCCAAATGTGATGTCAACAGTAATGATAAAGCATTTTCACACTTCTGTGTTGATCAAAACATAGAAAGTACTTTGAACGCTTCTCTCTGTAATAAAGGAAATTTTTTTGCAGTTGGAAGAACCCCAGAATTTTAAAATAGTTTTTTGTGTTGGAAAAGAGATTTCAGAGCTAAAGACTACTGCATATCAACAAGTTCAAACTCAGCAGCTGCTACTTCATTTTTATTGAAAATTTGTTCCTGTTACTGATTTCAAAATTTATGTATTCAAATCTTCCTTGGAATTGGTCATCAAGGTCTTTGATTACATTCATTACAAACGTTGGGCACTCCCCAGCAGTTTCCTCCAGAGATTTTTTTAAGAGTTGATTCTGAAACACTAAGTTTTCTCAAATGCAATAATCTCTTCTTCAAAAACTACCACAAATTTATCTTTTCCCTGTAGCCTCAAATTTAATTCATTTAAATGGCTGAAGATTTCAACCATGAATGAAAGTGTAATCTTGAAATCTTCAGTAAAAATTTCATTAAAAAGGTTTTCTTTACTGCTTTCTCTTAGAAAAGCTTTTAGTTCTTCAAACACCACCCAAATTCTGGAGAGCACCTTTCCATGACTGAGTCACTGAATCTCTGCATGGGTAGTAAGATCAGAATGCAGTGCTTGAAGATCTTCCAAAAATATTTTTAGAAGTCGCTCATTTGGGGATTTTAGCAATAAAATGGTTGATGACTTTAACAATGACTTTGAGACATCCTATAATATCTTTTTGATCTATAATTCATGAACACAAGGCCTCAATATGAATCAAACAGTGATAATGCACAAAATTAGGTATCCTTTCATCTCTATTAAGATAAGCAATAAGGCCTTTGTTTTAACCTATCATGGAAGGTGCACCATTGATAGCAATTGATCCAAGTTTACTCAGATCAATTTTGTGCACTGTGAGGAATTTCATAAGTGCGTCATATACATTTTTTCCAATTAAATGGCAAAATAGCCAAAAAACCTTCTTCACAGCTACCATCATGTTGAATCAAACGAACAAAGTTCTGATATGCCCAAAACATCAGTCAACTCAAATGCCAGTGAAAAAATACACAACTTTCGATTCTGCCTAATAATTTGTTGAATATTACATCTGCCATTTTATGAAATTAAACTTGATTTTAAATGGAGCTAATCAAGGTAGCTTTCTGTTTTTCTGATAAGATGCTAGCAAGCACTTCTAATGATGACAGTACACAATTTTTTTTTTTTTTTTTTTTTTTTTTAATTTTCCTACCAGTATAAGGCAATGAATTCTTTGCAATTATATTTGATAAAATAAATGAAACTTCATTCACCAACACTTTACTACTGTTAGCTTCACCTAAATTTATCTTTTAGGTGAAGTTGAAACTTGAAAGACAGAATATTTTTCTGTCTTTCAAGTTTTTTTTTCCTTCTTGAAGTTTAGCTTTTATAATATCACTAAATTTGGGAAGAGCTTCATGAAAACTCCTATGGCTTGTTGGGTAATGTCATTCACAATTCAGCTTCTGATAGGCAGCCAAACATGCCTGACATAATAAGAAAATTACACCAGTTCCACTGTTATCTATTACCAAATAATCATATTCCCAAGAGGACTGAAATGCATACATTTCATTTTGTTTCTTTGCATTTGAAAAGTGTAGGTCTAAATCAGACGACTGCGAAGGTAGTGTTAATCCATCATTTTTTCTCATCATGGTTGTTTTGGTTTCTTTTTAAAAAAATTATTCATCTTGAAAGGGTTTAGTAACTTTAGTTAAATCTGTTAAAAGAAAATACATTTAAGTTTGCACACAACACTTACATCACCTTTGAGTATTTTGTAAAAAATTTTCTTACTAAAATGTCAAATTAATAAAATCAAACTTTGATTGACTGTTTTTGAGATTAAAATGCTGCAAAATATATAAAATTTTCCTCCAATCACTAACAAAAGAAAGGATTTTCTAGCGAAGAATGGTATGGATTTTTGTAGATTATTGCAGAAAGTTGAGAAATAGAAAGCACCTTTTTAATAAATTTAAATAAATTAATAAATAAATTTAAATTTGTGTGAATTGTAAATAACAAAATAAAAGTTGGAACACTTATCTTAATAGAAAAACACTAATCAAAAATTATCTCTAAGTATGGCTTTTTTTATCATAAAAATTATAGCTGCAGAAGAGCTGGGCACCCTGTATATTTCCAGTCTGCCGTAGGTCCTTGCAGACTGAAGATGTGTGAATGTATCTCCAATTCACAAGGGGCGGGGGGGATCAAAGGGTAACACAAATAATTACAGACCTGTCAATTTAACTTCTGTTCCAGGGAAATTAATGGAATCAATGGTTAAAGAAGTAATGGGATTATCTAGACAAGACTGCAGTTATACTTCAGACACAGCATGAGTTTGTTAAGGGAAAATCTTGTCTGTCCAATTTTATTGGATGCTATGATGCTATGATGTAGTCACAAAGGAACTGGATGCAAAAAAATTTTTTTGATATCATATACAGTAGACTCTTGATTTTCCGGGATAGATGGAAAAAAAAAAAAAAAGAAATCCGGGATAATCGATTTCCCAGTTAATCCAAAAATATCGAAAAATGCTCAGCAACCTACATAAATATGCTGATAGATAAACGAAAAAACTTGCCATGCACTACTTGTCTCCAATACGATGCTTCCCTTCATTTTTTACGATGTCTATTTTAAATCTAATAGCTTCCCTCCTTTATTTTTTTTTTACGATGTCACATATGGTTTAATCACCAACATTATAATGGTTTATTAAAGTTTTAACGGATGCATGGTTTTCAAACTTTTGAATGATTTCAAGCTTTTGTTCAATTGAAAGCACAACTCTTCTGTGTTTATTCATCGTTTTCGTGATATTTAAACAAAAAAAAAAAAAAAAAAACCCATAAACAAAGAAACAAAACTTGTCTCTTTTGTGGTGAGGTGGAACACAACAATCCATGCAATGCACTACAACAAACTAAACTTTTTTTTTTTTTTTTTTTCAGCCGCAGATGTGAAGACAGTGGGGGATTACAGGATAATATATACATTTATCTCCCAATCACGACTTATAATGCCACTTCTTGTCGCTTATTTATGACTTGTAAAACATCTGTTTATGCGTATGCTATTTATTTTTTGAATTTTATCATTTCCAGTTGATTTTTTTTTTTTTTTTTTTATTATTATTTTTTTAAAATTTGGATTCTTGAAGTGTCCCTGTTAATTCGATCTCAAATTGGAAAATTGAAGCAGTGTGTTATTAAGGGCAAGTTACTGCTATGGATAAAGGGACGGTTGAGTGGGAGAAGATAGAGAGTGGTAATCAGTGGACATTGCTCTTCATGGACTGTTATTAGTGGAGTCCCCCCTGCTTTGTTGTTGGGCTTATTGTTGTTTTCTATAATTATCATATTGGTAAAGGCATATCAAGTTTAATGCCCAAGTTTGCAGATGATACAAAGGTTGGTAGGATGGTTTATGACAGTAATGAAATAATGACAGTATGCTACTGCAACAGGAGCTAGAAAAGTTAGGCAAATAGGCTGAAAAATGACAGTTTAACATTGACAAATGCAAAGTACTGCATTTGTAATTGTACAGTCGGATATGAAGTGGGGGGGTTGTCAATGATATACAGGAATTTTGCTAGTGGGGATAAGGAGATGATTATACCATTGTATAAGGCAATTGTCAGGCCACATCTTGTGTACTTCATACAGGTCTGGAGGCCTCATTTTAGGAAGGATGTAGAGCTGTTGGAACAAGTACAGAGAAGAGCAACAAGATTGGTGAGGGGAACTAAGGAATGCTCTTAGCAAGAAATGCTGCAGTTATGCAAATTGCAATGTCTGTAGACTAGACACCTGCAAGGTGTTTTCATTGAAGTTTTTAAACTTTGAATTGTTTGAGCAAGCTCAGTGCTGATGGGATTCTTCCTCTTGCTTGGACTATGCACATTTTTTGACATAAATTAAGGAAGGTTGGTTGTAGAACTGATGTGCAGAAGTTTGCCTTCAGCCAGCGAATGGTTGATTGCTCGATTAAGCTTTCATCTATTGTTGTGGAAGCTTGATAGCTTATATAAATTTAAGGAAGAACTGAAGCTATTAGAGGGAATGGATAGGTGGGGAAAAAAAAAATTTTTTTATTTTTTGACATCAATAATGTCTATGCTGGGGGAACCCTACAGCACTCAGGCTGTCATGAAAAGTGAAATGTCTAACTGCTGTTATATCTCCAAAACTAATAGACAATAGTATAAACAATTTATGCTTATTTTGTCAGGTATATAATGCCGTAAACGAATATGCAAGAAAAAATTAGAAATGTTTATATTTAATATCATTTTTTCGAAAAAACTACTAAAATTCTCATTTTGGTTATATTAAACTATGATAGATAGACATAAACAGTAAGCGACAAAATTGTTCAAAACAATTTATAAATGTAAAAACATAGTTTTTACATTTATAAATTGTTTTGAAGTAGTGCTTATGGTTCCCGAGTAATAGCGATGCAAAGTTGAGGGAGTTGAAAAATTTTGGCATTTTCAAGTTTGTTTTTGCAATATCTTGAAAACTATAAATTTTAGACAGAAACAGTAAGCTACAAAATTTGTAGAGCTCTCAAATTTGTGTCTCTACAAAAAAAAAAGCAACAAAATTTGAGAGCTCTACAAGGATATATAACTAGATTTCAAATCTGGTTTTAGTTTTCAAGAGTTGAACAACTAGTTAAAGTAACTACTTCATTCAGTTACTTTGCATTTGTTGAGCAGTGTGATTGTTTCATTTAGTTAAGTTGTGACGATGCTGAAAGTTACATCAACTAAACATATTCAAATATTTCGACAAAATCACCAATTTAACGTTGAAAAGCAATCGCCAAAGTCTGTGGCGGAACGCAAGAGAGAGAGTTATCTAGATTCACATTTCTGTCCAATTTCCCTTTCTTTCACAATATAACTTCGAACACTGGGCTGTAGATTTTGGCATGCATTGTACTTGTGTGCAATGATGCAACAAGTACAATGCATGCATCCAAGAAAACTCAATTGTACGCAACAAGTGCAGTGACATACCAAGTTGTGTACAATTGAGCAACAAAACTGTTGCCCTTTGAGAGCTTTACAAGGATATATATAACTAGATTTCAAATCAGGTTTTTAGTTTTCGAGAGTTGAACAACTCGTTAAAGTAACTACTTTGTTCAATTACTTCGCATTTGAATGTTCACTTACGAACATTCTATCTTAAACTTGCATCATATCCTACAAAATCTACTACGTGTGGTCAATCATGTATCGACTTGATCTTCAATCGCAATGTTAATAATTTGAATTGTTTCAACTATGTATCCACTTTAGTTACCACAAAACTTTATTGTTGATTGTAAATGAAAATACAGACTAAAATAAAACTGATTTTATTAAGCTTAAATTGTATTTGTTCATTTCACATGTTGAAATGAACCTTGATTCATCTTCAGCATCATGGAGTTAACATGTTTTTTTTTTTTTTTTTTTTATGTATAAGCTTCTTTCTTGCATAATATGCCACTAATAATGTTAATGCTGTTTATCTTTCTCTATATTCAAAACAATCTGCATATTCATACTATGATTTTTAGTGTTTTCCACCAACCATGGAATAAAACGAAAGACGAAAAAACCCAAATTTTTAAAAATTTTTAATATTTACAATAAATTATTTACAAACCAAATATTACTGATAGTAATTTTAAAATAAAACAACTGTGATATACAGGATAATAATAAAATGCTGAATTTAAAATGCAATAAAATATACTGGTTAAAAGCGCTAAAATACTAACTGAAGCTTTCAAAGGCTTCTGCCTTCTTTCTCAACAGTGTAATTTCTGTTCTGCGGTGCATCATTAAATACCAGCAGGTTCACGGTGCATCTCACGTGAACGTGTACTGTTCCCGTCAGAACCGGAAGTGGCTCGGGAGCGTTTCAGGCAAAAACGTTCATCCCCTCCAAGGATTACCGCCTCAAAGAGGGGATGAATACGTGTGCCCCTATCTCTATTTATATTTTTCTCAGTAGAACTAATTCTCAAGCTCTTGAGCCACTTGCGGTCCCAAAATCTATGCGCCCGATCAGTGATGACCGCTTCATCTGGGGAGATTTGATGTTGCTTCTCCCAGAAATGTTCAGCTACAGCGGATTTGCCATAGTCTGCATTTCTTATTGCATTTGTGTGCTCCCCCAGACGATCTTTGAGACGCCGTTTTGTTTCTCCCACATAACACTCCCCACATTCCGGGCATTTAATACTGTATACGACCCCACTTATATTTTCATTTAAGACAGGGTCCTTCACCTGTGACACGATTGTGTGCAGCTTCCTGCCTGGGAGCTGCACACAACGTGTCTGGTAATTCCTTAATACGCGAGCTAAACACTCGGATAGTAGGGAATGTATGCGGTGGCTATTGGCGTGAAGGACTCACTTCTACTCTGCCCTCCACTAATGTATTTCTCCATGATCCTCCGGGGGTAGCCACACTTCAAAAGATCCGCTGTAACACGTTCATACTCAGTTTCTATCCTCTGAGGTACTGCAATGGGATTTTGCCCTATCCACTAATGCTCTTACTACACTGTTCCTGTGATAATTAGTCTGCGCTGAGTTGTAGTGTGAATATTGGTCCCTGCACATAGATTTTCTAAATACTTTTGTTTTCAAATGCTGGCCTTCTCTACAAATCAGCACATCCCATTGCAGTACCTCAGAGGATAGAAACTTGGAGTATGAACGTGTTACGGCGGATCTTTTGAAGTGTGGCTACCCCCGGAGGATCATAGAGAAATACATTAGTGGAGGGCAGAGTAGAAGTGAGTCCTTCATGCCAATAGCCACTGCATACATTCCCTACTATCCGGGTTTATCCGAGCGTTTAGCTCGAGTATTAAGGAATTACCAGACACGTTGTGTGCAGCTCCCAGGCAGGAAGCTGCACACAATCGTGTCACAGGTGAAGGACCCTGTCTTAAATGAAAATATAAGTGGGGTCGTATACAGTATTAAATGCCCGGAATGTGGGGAGTGTTATGTGGGAGAAACAAAATGGCGTCTCAAAGATCGTCTGGGGGAGCACACAAATGCGATAAGAAATGCAGACTATGGCAAATCCGCCATAGCTGAACATTTCTGGGAGAAGCAACATCAAATCTCCTCAGATGAAGCGGTCATCACTGATCGGGTGCATAGATTTTGGGACCGCAAGTGGCTCGAGAGCTTGAGAATTAGTTCTACTGAGAAAAATATAAATAGAGATAGGGGCACACGTATTCATCCCCTCTTTGAGGCGGTAATCCTTGGAGGGGATGAACGTTTTTGCCTGAAACGCTCCCGAGCCACTTCCAGTTCTGACGGGAACAGTACACGTTCACGTGAGATGCACCGTGAACCTGCTGGTATTTAATGATGCACCACAGAACAGAAATTACACTGTTGAGAAAGAAGGCAGAAGCCTTTGAAAGCTTCAGTTAGTATTTTAGCGCTTTTAACCAGTATATTTTATTGCATTTTAAATTCGGCATTTTATTATTATCTTGTATATCACAGTTGTTTTATTTTAAAATTACTATCAGTAATATTTGGTTTGTAAATAATTTATTGTAAATATTAAAAATTTTTAAAAATTTGGGTTTTTTCGTCTTTCGTTTTATTCC
The DNA here is from genome assembly GCF_048544385.1 of Mastigoproctus giganteus. Taxonomy (NCBI): domain Eukaryota; kingdom Metazoa; phylum Arthropoda; class Arachnida; order Uropygi; family Thelyphonidae; genus Mastigoproctus; species Mastigoproctus giganteus. The sequence goes on along the minus strand of NC_143585.1, from coordinate 102,716,642 downwards.
ATGGTTGGTGGAAAACACTAAAAATCATAGTATGAGTATACCCAACCCCAGAGGCCTATTTGAAGATCTGCATATTCAGTTTCTCAGTTCAACTTTCTTTTTATGGTAAACAAATCATTTTGATTTTTTATTATCTTTTTCTTTTCTTTTGTTTGGAGTTAAGAATTTTTACAATAGTCTGATTTTTTACTTTTAAATATGTTGAATTTCAGAACCTTATCTGGTGTATATTTTGTATTGCTGTTGCCATCATTGCAAGTATAAGTATTTGTAGTTCTCATCCACCAACCCCACCCAGCAGTAGTTCTGCCATCACCACATATGCTCCATATATGCAAAGTTTGAAGCAGGTAAAAATTCATACATTCTTAGATTTATTTATTTGTGCTTTTTTAGAAATGTTTTAATTAGAAGTTGCAGTAATTTTACTCTTAAAAATTTTTCTTCTCTTTGCTGAGGTATTTATTTTTAATGTGCATTTTTTGCAATTTATCTCATTTTGTCTTATTGCATAACTTTTTTTTTTTTTTTGCAGTAGATTCCACTAAGTTTAATTATATCATTAAAGTCAGCTTGTTTAAGAGAATCTTTTATTGTATTCTTCAGCAATGATTCTCAAAACATTTTGTTTAATTTATAGTATAACAAATTTCATGTTATATAATAATATTTTGTTAAACAAGAAAACTGATCTATAATATACATAGGATTAAAATGTGATGTGAATAAAATGAGTGTGATCTCCAAGGAAATATGCATCTTTCCAGTTCAAACGTGTCTATTGTTAATAAATTGAAATAGTTTTATAAAATAATGCTACTCTGTGTTACATTTTACCATTGATTGTCTGAGGGAACTGCTGCCACTCTAGTGATGGTGGCATTTGGACTCTTTAGATTCAATTACATCTGTCCATTTAGTTAACCTAAAGTAACTAATATTGTTTTTAATTGGATAACTCGGGTCACTACTGTGACCAGTCACTGCAGTGCCTTGAATTTTTTTATTAGATTCACCTACTGAACGATGTTATCCAGTTAAAAAAATGTTTACTGAGGTGATGTAGACTGGTGATGTGATGTCATCAAGTGATGGTGAGTGATTGTGTTGTCTCTGTGTGGACACAAAACACTAAGGGCTTTCCAAATACCAGAATTAAATTGAATATGTTGAGAGAGAGAGAGAGAGAGAGAGAGAGATGGGGTGGGCTTGGGAATGTGGGAATTAACAATTAAAATTAGATTGAAATTAATTAAAACACATACTTCACACTTTAAATGCAATAATTTATTGATACTGTAATATTGAAAAACCCTACATCCAAAACATTGTGTACTAAACTTACTGCTTATTTACAGACAATGTTTCTGAATCTACCTTGGGATTCAGTTTCCTTTCATCTGTGCCCCTATCCATTTTTGTTTGATCACAGATAACTGAATCCTAAAGTGAATTCAGAAACATCTATAAATAAGCAATTAGTTGAGTAAATTCTTGTACATATTTTATTTTATTTATTTTAATTACTAATTTTGTATCATTTGCTTTTTTTAATAAACCCTTTGAAATGATTAGAAGCAATATTTCATTATTGAGTCTAATCCTGATACCTGACTTTTTTTTATAACATTAGTTGAGTATGATGTTGAGTATTTTGGATGTAGGGTTTTCAACATTGTCAATAAACAAATTGTTTATTTTAAAATATGGAGTTAGTATATTAATTAAATTTAATCTAATTTGGATTCACATATTTCTAGTTTGTTAGAGAATGCCAGTCTGTCAAAATTTAAACCTGGTTTAGTGTACTAAGGTGAATTAACTGGAAACGTGACCACTTAGAAATAATTTTCTTTAAAACTGGATTGATCACTGCATGTGGGTAGCAGTAATGGCTGATTAATATACCAACTGTGTGGTACTACACTCAGAGTAGTGGATAATGAAAAGGATATGGGATAATTGTGGAGTAAGATATGAAGGTCTCTGAACAATGCAGACAGGCTGCCAGGTCAACTCATCGGGTTTTGTTAATGATATACAGGAATTTTTGCTAGCAGGTATAAGGAGGTGTCAGGCCACATCTTGAGTATTGCATTGCAGTACAGCTTTATATCCTTCTTCATTTTAGGAAGGATGTAGAGCTGCTGGAATGGGAATAGACTGGTAAAGGGAACAAAGGGGTGCTCTTACCAAGAAAGGCTTCAGTTCTGCGAATTTTAGGTGAAATGGGAATTATTTATTTATTATTTTTATTTTTTTGGTTGAAGCTGTATTAGCTTGCTTCCTTTTCATTATTTGTCACTACTAATATTAAATTTATTCAAATTATCCATTTCCACAATGCCAGGTGGAATTTCTCTCTTTGGCTGAAAGCAAATTTTTGCACATCTATCCTATAACCATCCTCTTCTAATTTAAATTCGCCTTCTTTTCTGTGCCATCTCAGATAGATTAATGATGCCATTAGCATTTAGTTTATTCGGCTCATTCAAATCCTTAAACACCTCAATCAGGTCAAATTGCAGATGTCTAGTTTCGAGATGCTGCAATTTTCAGAATGTGGTCTTTCATGATACGAATATTATTTTTATTCCCCTGACTAGTCTTGTTGCATTTCTCTCTGCATTCATTCCAGGAAATTTACATCCTTCCTAAATTAAGGCTTCCAAACCTGTATGCAATACTCAAGGTGCAACCAAACAATTGCCTTATGTAAATAAGTAATCATCTGTAAAGTAATTATCCTTATGTAAATTGATTCTTGCACTGCTTCAATTGGAATGAGTAGCAGCTTGGAAAACATGATGCAGGGTAGTATTTCAGAGGCTGCTGGGAGTCATTGCAGTAAAAGTAAACACATGGGTTGTGTTAGGGTAGCTAAGAATAGGAATTGGTGTACACGCATGTATACTTGCGTGTACACCAATGCTAGGAGTTTGGTAAATAAATTTGATGAATTTGAGGTGTTGGCAAAACATCAAAGGCAGATAATGTTGGGATATCAAAGGCTGTGTCACACAGATATAAAGAATGTAGAACTTGAATTTGGGGAGTACAATGTGTACAGGAAGAACAGACAGGATAGGAAGGGAGGAGGGGTTAGGCTATTAGTTAAGAAACACATAAAATCCAAGGAAGTGCAGCCAGTCAAAATCACTGGACAGTGCAGTGTAGAGTCAGTTTGGTGTGACATAAGCACGGGGAGATCAAAATTGAGAGTAGAAGTGTGTTATAGGCCTAATGACTCTGAGTATAATAAAAAAAAACTGTACAGGAAAATAGTGGGCCAGTCAATTAGTCTTAAAATGGGGGATTTCAATTTCCCAGATATTTATTGACTGGAATTTGTGGGTTGTTTGCTCATGCACTAGCAAGGCTTTTGGGAATTTATTGGATGATTGTTTTCTACATCAGCATATTTGGGAAGCAACTAGAGGGAGTAATACTCTTGATCTGATTATCAGTAGTGATTATTCATGCATTAAAAATCTGCAGATAAAGGAACCACTAGGTGGCAGTGATCACAGTGTGCTCAAGTGGGATTTACTCAAAGAGGTAACTACCATCAGGGGTAAAGGGAAGGGTTTTTGCTTTTGTAAAGATTACTACAGAGGTCTGAGACAGTATTTAAATTCTATACGGTGGGACCAACTGGTGATGTTACCAACAGCAAATTCAAAATGGGAAGCATTCAAAGAATTAATTGTGGAAGATACTAGGCTTTACATACCAACTAAGAAATATTGTTCAAGGTTTAGGCCTAAATGGATGAACTAATGAGACATGTGGCAGAGAAGAAAAATGCATGGGATACATATAAATTAATGGGTGACATGGAAGCCTATAATAGATATAAGCTGGTCTGTAACCAAGCCACAAAGGAGATTAGGCAGGTAAAGGCAGATTATGAGAAATCTTTGCAAAGGATGCAAAGAAAAACAGCAAAGAGTTCTTTACCTATGTAAAGAACTCTAGAAGGAAAGGGTTGAATCAGATTGGTTCACTGGATATTGATGGTTCAACTGTTGATGATCCTGCTCAGGTGGCTAACAAACTAAATGAGTATTATACATCTATATTCACACATGAGGAGTTATTCAAGGAGGGGAATGCCAGAGGTGAATTAAACTCTGGCAGTGAGCTAGATGATTTTGTAATAACTTAGAGGAAAGTGGAGGAGAAATTGTTGAAGATAAACATAAAAGCACCCAGGGTGGATGGGATCTATCCAGTTATATTAAAGGAGGCAGCAAAGGAAGTAAGCAAACCCTTAGCCATAATTATGAGAGCTTCCTTGGACTCTGGGGAGGTACCCATGGACTGGAGATGTGCAAATGTGACCCCTATTGACAAAGGAGGAGGATCAAAAGGGCAACAAGTAATTATAGACCTGTTAGTTTAACTTCTGTTCCAGGGAAATTAATGGAGGCACTGGTTAAAGAAGCACTGCAGGATCATCTAGACAAGATTTCAAAGTTTTGTTAAGGGGAAGTCTTGTCTGACCAATTTGATTGGATACTAGATGTGGTCACAAAGGAACTGGATGCAGGGAATAACTTTGATATCATATATTTGGATCTTAGAAAGGCTTTTGATACTGTTGCACATGGAATAATGCCGCACAAATTGGAGCAGTGTGGCATTGGAGGCAAATTTCTGCTATGGATAAAGGGATGGTTGAGTGGTAATCAATGGACACTGCTCTTCATGGACTAATGTTATTAGTGGAGTCCCTCAGGGTTCAGTGTTGGGTCCATTGTTGTTTTCTGTATTTATAAATGATATTGATGATGGTATATTAGGCTTAATGTCCAAGTTTGCAGACGATACGAAGGTTGGCAGGGTTGTCTGCAAATTGACTGCAAAAACTGTCAGAGTTTTCTAGATCAGTTTTCTAGATCCTGTTGTAGCAGCAACAGGATCTAGAAAACTTGAGCAGATGGGCTGACAGGTGACAGACGAAGTTTAATATTGACAAATGAGAAGCAGTAACCCCAGAGTAACGTATCAACTCAGTGGTACTACACTGACAGTGGTAGAGAATGAAAAGGACCTAGGAGTAATTGTGCAGGCAGCTATGAAGTTTTCTGAGCAGTGCAGACAGTCTGCAAGAGTAGCTCATGGTGTCTTGTCAATGATGTACAGGAGTTTTTCTAGCAGGGCTAAGGAGGTGATTATCCCCTTGTATAAGGCAATGGTCAGGCCACACCTTGAGTACTGTATACAGGTCTGGAGGCCTCATTTTAAGAAGGATGTAGAGCTGTTGGAACAAGTACAGAGAGGGCAACAAGATTAGTGAATGGAACAAAGGGTTGCTCCTATGAAGAAAGGCTCAAGTTTTGCAGATTACAGTGTTTGGAGACTAGGCACCTGCTAGGTGCCTAGTCTCCAAACACTGTAATCTGCAAAACTTGATCTGATTGAGGTGTATAAAGCCTTGAATGGTTTGAGCATGCTCAATGCTGATGGGATTCTTTCTCCTGCTTAGAATAATCACCCGAGAGGACATAAATTCAAATTGAGGAAAGACAGTTGTAGAATAGATGTGCAGAATTCCTTTAGCCAGTGTGTAGTTGATTGATGGAACAGACTTCCATCTTTTGTTGTGGAAGTTGATAGCCTAAATAAATTTAAGGCTGAGCTGGACAGGTATTTGGAATGAAGGGAGGGGTGAAATGGGAGCGGTTTTTTTGGCTGATGCTGCATAAGATTGCTCTCTTGCATCGTATGCCTCTACTAATGCTAAATGCAAATCTCTTATGAAAAAATTACTGTATGTTATTGACAGAATCCCATGAGCAGCCTTAATGGACTCTCTCTGCACCGCCAAACTTCGTGTTGAACTATATAATTATCTTGAGGTTTTCTTTTGTTTTCTGCTACCTGGATTGCAGTATACTCAAATGTTCATAATTCTGTGATTTGTGATACTTAAATGCAGTGCCTTGCATTTATCGAACTGAAACCTCAATCTCATCTGCCTAATTTATACAGATTTTGTTGGAGTATACCATTATCTCTGTCATTAAACCGCCTTGGCTACCTGTCTATTAATAGCAAACTTAGACATGAAAATTGATATGGCTACATCGATATTATTAATAAATATTAAGAACAGTATGGAACTCATCTCAGAACCCTGAGTGACTCTGCTCATAACATTAGTCCAAGAAGAGCAGTGATGATTTATAACACTGTTTTCTGCTACTCAACCATCCTTTTATCTATATCAGTAGCCTTGTCCATAATGCCACACTGCTCCAACATGAGTGTTTTATGTGGAATAGTATCAAAAGCTTTATTGAACTTTTACGATGTTAAAATTATTTTTTGCATTCAGTTTCTTTGTTACTGCATCATAAAAGCTAATTACATTAATCAAACTAGATCTTACCTTAGAAAATCCAAGCTATGACTGTGGAACTTGCAGAGGCTGACACATTGAATTCATGACAAGTTGGTCTGAGTTCCCTCATAAGAATTTGCTATTTTCTCATGAAGCACAGTTACTGTATAGTGATAATATTTGCTTTATTCAGTAAAGCTCTAGAAAGATTACTGCTGTGCATTATCGTATTCAGAAATAGATCACTACTATGCAGGTTCATATTTAGAAGTAAGTATACTTTTTTGAAAACAAAGATGAAAAAGTAAGTATTTCCAACTGATCTTATTTTTAAGCATACAAACTAATTCACAGTTGACAAACTAATTATACATGTTATTAAACATATGAGGGCATTTAATAGCATATGATGTTCTCTGGTTGAAAGTATAAATACTTCTCACCAGAGAACATCATCATATTTTGTTTCTCTGGTGAAAAGTAGAAATACTTTTCACCAGAAACAAAATGAGAAAAATTGGAATAATATTTTGGCCTGAAGCCATCTTTTTAGAAATCAGGTTATAATGTAATGTAAAAAGTTTTTCAAAAAGTTTTTTTTTTTTTTTTGTATGACTAATAAAAAAATGTTTTATTGAAAAGCTCAGTATTTTTTAAGAGACTAATCTGCATTCAAATGTGTGTGTGTGTGTGTGTGTGTGTGTGTATCAAATCAATTTTAAAATATACTTATGAAACTTATTTTATTGCACACTGGTTTTAAATTTCCAAGTCAGGTGAATTCATTTGGCAGTCTTTTCATTAAACAAAGAAACTTGCCCCTTGTTTAACAAACACAAAAGTTAATTGCTCATAGTTAGTGTGGTGTGAATAAATTTAAATTTCTTCACACCATACTTTAACATGACTATTTAAAAATTAGCACCATTAGTTTAAATAAATTTTTAAAAAATGAGCATTTCCTCTTGAATACAGAAGTGAGGTGGCTGTCAAAAGGCAATTTAAAGCGTTTATATGAACTGTTTAGTGCTATTTTTGAGTTTCTTAATTCAGTTGAATGAGTAATGTGAACTGAATTAAAGTTAGCATTAGCATTAGTAGAGGCATTTGATGCAAGAAAGCAAGCTTATGCAGCATCAGCCAAAAAAAAAAAAAAAAAAACCCACTTCCACTTCACCCCTCTGTTCGTTCAAAATACCTGTCCAGCTGAGCCTTAAACTTATTTAGGCTATCAACCTCCACCACAAGGCATGGAGGTCTGTTCCACCAACCAACCACCCGCTGGCTAAAGGCAAATTTCCGCACGTCTATCCTACATCTGTCTTTCCTCAATTTGAATTTATGGCCTCTCAGGTGATTTTTCTGAGCTAGAGGAAGAATCCCATCAGCATTGAGCATGCTTAAACCATTCAATGCTTTATACACCTCTATCAGATCACCTCACTGATGCCTAGTCTCCAGACACTGTAATTTGCAAAACTTAAGCCTTTCTTCGTAAGAGCACCCCTTTGTTCCATTCACTAATCTTGTTGCCCTTCTCTGTACTCGTTCCAGCAACTCTACATCCTTCTTGAAATGAGGCCTCCAGACCTGTATACAGTACTCTAGGTGTGGCCTGACCATTGCCTTATACAATGGAATAATCACCTCCTTATCCCTGCTGGAAAAATTCCTGTATATCATTGACAATACTCCATGAGCTACTCTTGCAGCCCATCTGCACTGCTCAGAGAACTTCATATCTGCCTGCACAACCACCCCCAAGTCCCTTTCATTCTCTGCCACAGTCAGTGTAGTACCACAGAGTTGATACGTTGCTCTGGGGTTGCTGTTTCCCATGTGTAGTACTTTACATTTGTCAATGTTAAACTTCATTTGCCACCTCTCAGCTAATCTGCTGAACCTTTCCGGATCCTGTTGCAGCAGCATAGTGTCAGTAGTGTCCTTGACAACCCTGCCAACCTTTGTATCATCTGCAAACTTGGACATTAAGCTTGATATACCATCATCAATATCATTTATAAATACAGAAAACAATAATGGACCCAACACTGAGACCTGAGGGACTCCACTAATAACATTAGTCCACGATGAGCAGTGTCCATTGATTACCACTCTGTCTTCTCCCCCTCAACCACCCCTTTATCCATAGCAGCAATTGGCCTCCAATGTCACACTGCTCCAATTTGTGTTGCAGTCTTCCATGTGCAACAGTATCAAAAGCCTTTCTAAGATCCAAGTATATAATATCAAAGTTATTCCCTGCATCCAGTTCTTTTGTGACTGCATCATAGTATCCAATCAAGTTGGTCAGGCAAGACTTCCCCTTAACAAAACCATGCTGTGTCTGAGCTATAACTGAAGTCTTGTCTAAATGATCCTGCAGTGCTTCTTTAACCAGTGCCTCCATTAATTTTCCTGGAACAGAAGTTAAGCTCACAGGTCTATAATTACTTGTGTCAGCCTTTGATCCTCCTTTGTGAATTGGGGTCACATTTGCACATTTGCAGTCTATGGGTACCTCCCCTGAGTCCAAGGAAGCTCTCATAATTATGGCTAAGGGTTTTCTTACTTCCTTTGCTGCCTCCTTTAATATAACTGGATAGATCCCATCCACCCCAGGTGCCTTTCTTGTGTTTATCTTCAACAGTTTCTCCTCCACTTTACTCCCAGTTATTTCAAGATTCTGTAGCTTACTGCTAGAGTTGAATACACCTCTGGCATTCCCCTCGCTGAATAACTCCTCATGTGTGAATGTCGATGCAAAATATTCATTTAGTTTGTTAGCTACCTGAGCAGGATCATCAACAGTTGACCCATCAATATCAAGTGGACCAATCTGATTCATCCCCTTCCTTCTAGAGTCTACATAAGTAAAGAACTCTTTGCTGTTTTTCTTTGCATCCCTTGCCAAGGATTTCTCGTAATCTGCCTTCGCCTGCCTAACCTCCTTTGTAACTTGGTTGCATATCAACTTGTATCTATCATAGGCTTCTGTGTCATGTGCTAATGTGTAAGTATCCCATGCATTTTTCTTCTCTGCCATATGCCTCATTAGTTCATCTGACATCCATTTTGACCTGAACCTTGAACAATATTTCTTAGTTGGTATGTAAAGCCTAGTAGCTTCCAAGATAAGTTCTTTGAATGCTTCCCATTTTGAATTTGCTGTTGGTAACATCATCAGTTGGTCCCATTGTATAGAATTTAAATACTGTCTCAGTCCATTGTAGTCGCCTTTACGGAAGCAATAACCCTTCCCTTTACCCCTAATGGTAGTTACCTCTTTGAGTAAATCCCCCTTCAGCACACTGTGATCACTGCCACCTAGTGGTTCATCTGCAGATTGTTAATGCATGAAGAATCACTGCTGATAATCAAATCAAGAGTATTACTCCCTCTAATTGCCTCCCGAACATGCTGATGTAGAAAATAATCATCCAATAAATCCACAAAAGCCCTGCTAGTGTGTGAGTAACCAGCCCCCAAATTCCAGTCAATATCTGGGAAATTAAAATCTCCCATTATAAGACTCTCTGATTTACTGGCCCACTCTATTTCCCTGTACAGTTCCTTATTATACTCATCAGAGTCATTAGGCCTATAGCACACTCCTACTCTCAATTTTGATCTCCCAATGCTTATGTCACACCAAACTGACTCAACACTGCACTGTCCGGCGATGTCGACTGGCTTCACTTCCTTGGTTTTTATGTGTTTCTTAACTAATAGCATAACCCCTCCCCCCTTCCTATCCTGTCTATCCTTTCTGTAGACGTTGTACTCCCCAAATTGCAGTTCTGCATCCCTTTTATCTGTGTGACACCACGTCTCTGATATCCCAACAATATCTGCCTTTGATGTTTTGAGCAATACCTCAAATTCATCAAATTTATTTACTAAACTCCTAGCATTGGTGTACACGCAAGTATACCTGCACTTGTTTCTATTCTTAGCTACCCTAACACAACCCATGTGTTTACTTGTACCGCAATGGCTCCCAGCAGTCTCTGAAATACCATGCATCTTGTTTTTCAGGCTTCTGTTCATTCTAATAGAAGCAGTGCAAGAATCTCTTTCACCTCTACCAGTGGCTACTGTCAATCTATTGGTCTTTGTCTCCCCCCCAAGCTATCAGTTTTCTGACCCACCTAACACTGCCTCGATAGCATCAGCAAATATTCTTGCACCCTTTCTATTTAAGTGTATCCCATCCCTGTAGAAGCAATCTCTCCTGTTAACAAGTACAGTCCAGGCTGAAAAAAATTCTACCCCTTGAGCCTTGCACAATCTTTCCAGGGCCAAATTGATCGAGAAGGCTCTCATCATATACTCCCTCCTATCGTGTCTGGGCAGAATTGCAGACACTTTCAAATTCAACCCTAATTCTCGGCTTTTGTTCAACAGTGACCTGTACTTGTTAAGTAATTCTGCCGGTCTCCTACTCTTAATATTATTAGTGCCAACGTGTACAACTATATCACCTTTTGTGCCCTTAAAAGATGATATTCGCTCTACAACGTCATCAACCTTTGCCCCTGGCAGACATACCCTGGTCCTGTTCCACCTATCTTTTTTACAAAGCATGTTCCCCGTTTCCCTGACAATAGTCACCAACAACTACTAGTTCCTTCGGGACCAGCGCATTCTGCTTTGGGGGTTGTCTCTGTGTCACGCGATGCCCAAGTGCAAGCTCTGGCGTTGATGTGGGCAGCTGAGAGCTTGATGGGCCCCTCAATTTAGTTTCTTCGAGGGCATCCACCCTGTCCTTCAGGCTCTCATATAGGCCCACAAGAATGCCGAGTTGTTGCCTGATATCGATACACTCCTTGCATTGCGCACACACAAAGACATCCCCCTTGGCAGTATAACCCTTACACGTATCCGATTGCTCTGCAAACATCAAGCAAACAGTGCATTTTATAAGGCTGTGAGTCAGAGGACAACTGCCCCCCTCAGTTCTGCTCTGAGCCACAGCACTTCCATTAGCTTGAGCCTTTTGCTTTGCTGCTCTGGTCTGAGTCATGATTCTATTAATTAATTATAATTAATTGTTATGTTATTAATTATGTTAAATATAATTAATTATATTATGTTTGTAATCTAAGTCGTTATATGTATTTATTTAAACGTACAATTTAACTGCTAACGAAGTTCAACTAACGCTATCTAGTACGGTATATAACTATTGTATCACAAAGGCGGGAAAATTACGAACGGTAGCGGAGTTGAAACACGTGGAAACCTTTACCGATACTTTTATGCAATTACAAGGCCGAGTAAAGAATAAATACACCAAATTAATCAGAAAATCACAAAATAATGTTATACTACTAAATTTAAATCAAAAGTTTTAGAAAAACAATAATTTCAAATCAGTAAATAAGAAAAATCCACTTAGCGGCTTTGAACACGACCGTCTCTAGTAGCCTTGTAAGCAAAGTTAATTAACTGGTATGAATCTCTTCTGTCTCTCTGACGTATTCAACCAGTTAAATTATGTGAATGTTCAGTTGTAAGGAAATGAATTAATTTTGTCAAAATTACAGGAACTGTTATGACTTCTATCGATAAGCTGACAGGAATTATATCAATTTTCATATCTACATAAATTGGTAGACAACAGCAAAAATTTATTATTTTTTGATAATGATTTTGTGAATGGTTGCATTCAAGGAAGATATGCTGACAAGGTTCAGAGACCTTATTGAATTTTTAAAATACCTGATTGGGAAATCTTTATCAAACATAGATCCAGATATCAATAAATTAGCACTGAGATTTGATGTCAAACTCAAGAGAGGCACCACTTTATTCAATCCATATTTTTTTTTGTTGCGTTGCTGTACATTTATTTATTTTGCATACATACAAAATGTAAAATTTTTGTTTTAATAAAACAGTTTCACTTTATAATTTGTTTTATTCCCTTGAAATTCACGCTCAGTGTTTAGATAATGTAAAGTAAATCCATGGCAAAGGATGCAAAGAAACAAAGCAGAGTTCTTTACTTATGTAAACTCTAGAAGGAAAGGGATGAATCAGATTGGACCACTTAACATAGATGGGTTGACTGTTTGATGATCATGTTCAGGGGAGGTCCCGCCTAACGGGCTAGCCGGGTGGGTAAAGCGCCTGCCTGGCAACCCAAAGGTTATGGGTTCGAATCCCGCTTCGGGCTTGGATATCACAATGGTGCCGCACTATCCAGTTGGATCTCATGGCCACGATACACGAAGGAAGCAGGAAAAACTGGTTTCTTCGTGTATTGCTCTCATCATACAATAAAAAAGGGGGGGGGGAGGAGGTCCCCATGGACTGGAGGTGTGCAAATGTATCACCGCTTCACAAAGGGGTTTCAAAAGGTGATACAGGTAACTATAGACCTTGTGTTCTTTAACTTGTGTTCTGGGAAAAATCTTCTTTAACCAGTTCACTGGTTAAAGAAGCATTGCAGGATCATCTAGACAAGACAGCAGTAATAGTTAAGACACAGCATGGGTTTGTTAAAGGGAGGTCTTGTCTGACCAATTTGATTGGATACTATGATGTGGTCACAAAGGAACTGAATGCCAAAAATTATTTTGATATCATATACTTGGATTTCAGGAAAGCTTTTGATACTGTTGCACATGGAAGACTGCTGTACAAATTGGAGAGGTATGGCATTAGGGCTAAGTTGCTGCAAGGGATAAAGGGATGGTTGAGTGAGAGACAACAGAGTGGTAATCAATGGACACTGCTCTTCGTGGAAATGTTAATTAGTGGATTTCCCCAGGGTTCGGTGTTGGGCCCATTGTTGTTTTGTATATTTATCAATGATATTGATGAAGGCATATCAGGTTTAATGTCCAAGTTTGCAGATGATACAAAGGTTGGCAGGGTTGTTAACAACAGTAAAGACAGTATGCTACTCCAACTGGAGTAGCATACTCCAGTTGGAGTAGCATACTGCTTCAACTGGATCTAGATAAGTTGGGCTAATGGGCTGAAAAGTGGCAACTGAAGTTTAACATTAACAAATGCAAAGTACAGGTGACCCCCACTTAACACTGATAATTCGTTCTGGAAAAACAGTGTGCTAAGTGAATTTGCGCTAAGCGAACGCAGCATTCCCGTAAGGTAACATATGTATTTGTGAGTTGTGGTCGGTGCCATAGGATATTTCCTAATCAATAATAAACTGTAGTGAAAATATGCACAAATGTCGATCAAAATATTTAATATTCAAATATTTGTATATATAAAATATTCTGCATTACATACGTATATAATTATGTGGTAACTACTTACATATCAAAAGTAAACTTAAAATTCTAATTAAAATTTAATTGATTTAATTTAATTGATGAATATAATCATGAAAAATGTGTGGATTTTGGGTTGAACTTTGGCCCTCTTCCAAATAAACCAAAAGGGGTATTAATTTAAATCCCAGGCAGCGTTACCACCCAACAATAAAGTCAACCGATCCTTCGCCGCTTTGAAACCTGACATGTTTTTTCTTCTTTCAATATGAAACTTCCTTTAGGCATTTGTTTCCACAAAAGTCCTGCTTCATCTATGATAAAAACTCGAAGTATAACACATAATACCCTTCTTCAATAATTTTAACCATTTCTTTTTTGAAAGATTGGGCCCCTTGATCTGCACTAGCGGCTTCTCCCTAGATTTTAAATCTATTCTACCAGTTTTAAACTGTTCCACTTTTTTTTTTTTTTTTTTTTTTTTTTTTAGGCGAGTTTTCTTCAGATAATCATATTGGCTAATCTCTTTCTCTCTCTCTCTCTCTGTTTTTTTTTTTTTTTTTTTTTATTTATTTTTTTAATATTTAAATTAACTGAATTCTGCATTGGAATATTATCTTCAATAAAATTAGTCTTTCCATTTCAATCTTAATAGCCGGCCTAGTCCTAGTTGCTTGCAGTGGAACATCTATCTTTCCCGCTGCTAAAATTAATTCTTTATTTTTTTTATAATTGTTCTTGCAATTAAAGTTGCAAGTCCTAAATTATGGCACACATCCGCTTGTCGTTGACTGGAATCGATTCGCTTCAAAACGTCTAATTTAATTTTCAAATTCAGTCTTTTTCTTACATTTATAGTCTTCATACTGCGCCCAGACATTGTTGCTCTTTCATTCCTGTCGGTCATTGTTAGCTCTTCGAAAATGTAACTGCGTTGGTTGCATTAATTATGATATAATGTTCAAGTAAACTGTCCATTATGCACAATGTCTAATAGTGTACTGAGTGATGAGTAGACTTCGGATAAATGCATATAACGCAAATATTACAAGCAATATACTTGATAATTTTTTTAAAATGTTGATCTCGAAACTATGTAACAAGTCACTGTACTATAATTAAATTAGCATGCGAGAAAATTTCGCCGAGCTTGGGAAAATTTTGCAGTCTGCATGGGAAACATTTTAATGCTGTTTTGCTATTGATTTTCAAGCTATTGACTCCATCAAATGAAACGATTTCATTAAATATGCCAAAAATGTAATCTGTAAAAGAGCGTTATAGTGATCTGTGACAGTGTTATAGTCAGATACGGGTTATAATATAAGAACAGAGTTATAGCGAATCAGCGTAAGGCGAACCATGTTATAACGGGGACCTGCTGTACTGCATATGGGTAGCAATAACCGAAGAGAAACGTACCAACTGTGTGGTACTACATTCAGGGAAGTGGAAAGTGAAAAAGACCTGTGGGTAATTGTGCAATCAAATATGAAGTTTGCTGAGCAGTGCAGAGGGGGCTGCCAGAGCAGGTCATGGGCAAGAATTTTACTATCGAATTTGATTATCTCATTATACAAGGCAGTGGTCAGGCCACACCTAGAGTACTGTATACATGTCTGGAGGCCTCATTTTAGGAAGTATGTAGAGTTGCTAGAATGAGTACAAAGAAGAGCAGCAAGATCAAGATTAAGATTGGTGAGTTGAACAAATTGGTGCTCTTACCAAGAAAGGCTTAAGTTCTGCAAATTGCAGTGCCTGGAGAGTAGGCACCTGCGAGGTGATCTGATTGAGGTGTATAAGACCTTGAATGGGTTGAGCAAGCTGAATGCTGATGGGATTCTTCCTCTTGCTGAGATTAAGAACCTGAGAGGGCATAAATTCAAATTGAGGAAAGACAGTTGTAGAATAGATGTGGCACACATCCGCTTGTCGGATGTGTGCCACATCTATAAATTTCATAAATGGTAGGTCACTTATGAAATTTGCCTTTAGCCAGGGTGTAGTTGATTGGTGGAACAGACGTCCATCTTTTGTTGTGGAAGTTGATAGCCTAAATAAATTTAAGGCTGAGCTGGACAGACATTTAGAACGAGGGGTGGAATGGGAGGGGGGTTTTTTTTTTTTTTTTTTGGCTGAGGCTGCATAAGCTTGCTTTCTTGCATTGTATACCTCTACTAATGCTAATTTGAAGGTGATGGTAGAAAATCAGCTTCACTGGAATTGGGCACCACTGCAAAAAAGATTGCAAACCACTGCCATATAGTTTATTAAAGCTAAAACTGTTTACAGTTATGCTGGTTATTTAATTGAAAGTTTTTTTTTTTTCCTTTTAATTCAACAAAACTAACTATTTGCTTTATTAAAATCAAATATTTTCTTGATTTTTTTACTTTATCTTTTCAAATAAGTGTATATGGTAGGTCATTTATGAAATCAGTTAAAAATCATTTTATTTTTAAATAGATATCACATAATTTTCACATTGTTTTCATTTATTAATAAACAGAACTGATGGCTGAAATAAAATGATTTTAAAATTTTAGTAGGGTTATTTTATAAATAAAGACAGTATTAGTAATAAAGAACTTTATCTGTTAGTAATAAAAAACTTCACCCGTTTTATCATATTTATTTTTCAGCTGTTTTCCAATAAGGCATATTTCCTATTGTTATTGTATATTGGTTGCAATTTAGGGATATATAATGCCGTTATCAGTACTCTTCAAGAGGCCTTATGTAGTAGAGGATATTCAAATGTAAGTATTGGATTTACCCTATTACAAAAAAATATAAAATAAATGAAACAAGAAAAATTATATTTTTAAGAGCTCTCAACATTTTGAACTTACTTTAAAAATGTTGGGACTATTTGTAGTATAAATAATTGTATTAAACTATTTATAAAATATGGATTAGGGTTTTCATTTATTTTATTTCTTCTTGGTATTGGTAACTGTCTCTTATTGCTGACATTCAATAGTTCTTCATCAAACTTGTCAGGTTTTGTATATCAGGATAATCTGTAGCCATTTCACTTTCTTAGGTACACAGCTCCTTTTCATGAAATGGAGTACTCCTTCAGTAATATCGTGTTTGTGCCTTGCAATATAAAACAGGTGGGAAGATATGTAGTGATGCTCTTTATGTGCAATTCAGCATGAAAATGGACAGGGTAAAAGATTTAAGTGAATGTGTCATAGTAGTCAATGTCAGAAGTGCCAGTATGAGTATCTCAGAAACTTCAGCGGTGGTTTTCATGTACAACTTCGTTTCGGGTGTATTGAGGTTGGTATAGTAACCAAATAACATTGAGCTCATAGTAATCCGGTGGTTGGAAACAACTTGTTGATGCAATAGGCTGACAAGACTTATTCAGAGTAATGGAAAGGCAACACTACAGCTAGTAAAACAATGGTAACCAAAGAGGCTTCAGAATTCACGACTCATCGTATCTTGTGATCAACCCTGGTTCCATTCTGTCAGTAAAAAATGATGTGGTAACAGTGGGCTCAAGAACAACATGGACATGAAGGAATGGAAAAACATTGCATGATCTGTTTCACATTGGTGGAACACCAGAATATAGCAAAAACAGCACAAGTCCATGGACCCATCCTGCCAGGTGTCAAGAGTGCAGGCTGGTAGTGGCAGAAGCAGTGTAATCATGTGGTGAATGTTTCTGTAGTACACATTGGGCCCCCCCCTTGATCCCAGTTTAGCAACATTTGGGTGGCACAGATTATCTGTAAATCGTTTCTGACCAGGCATATCCCTTCGTGACTGCAATGTTCATCTGCGAATTGTTCTTCCAGTAGGATAATGCACCATGTCACATGGGCCAGAATTGAACATAACTGATTCCAGGAACATTATTATTATTATTATTATTATTATTATTAGCCATATGGTACAAGGAAGCCTGAGGCTTATGCTGCACCAGCCAAAAAAAAAAAAAAAAAAAAAATTCCCGAGTTACCCCCTGAGAAAGAAAGAAGAGAGAGGAGGAGAGAGAGAGAAAGGGAGAGAGAAGTACAAAGGAATCACCAAGAAAGAGAAGAATGATGATATCCAGCTCAGGACCCTGGGTTTGCCAAGCCCATACTCACCAGATGTGAGCCCCCGGGGTTAAATGAGAGAATTCAGCCTACTGTGGTGGCTTCTCCACTCGTCAGATCTCAATCCAGTTAAGCAACTGTGGGATGAGGTGGAATGACTCCTTTTGGAGTAGAGATCTGCAGCCATGTAATATGCACAAACTGTTTTAAGTAGTTGTCATTGTGGAACCAGCACCCTTGTGACATGCTTTTGACACCATTTTTGACTCATTACCATGATGAATCTTTGTTACCAATGGAGCCATTCAGGTTTCAGAAATAAAAAAAATAATAAAAAAAGCTGACATGGGTTAAGTCTCAGCATTGCTGGATTTATGAGGTTCTGCTGTATGTCATTTATATGTCTTGCTATGGACTCTAAGCTCAGTTTAGGTTTGTTCAAAAGTATAGTTCTCTTGTGAAAGGTAAGGTGAAAGTTTGGTGTTTTGCACCATGTATTGACTCAGCAGATTTTTTGCAAATAATCAAATCTGTAGTTGGTGAGAGAGCCTACTTTACTTACATTTTTGCCATTTAGTTAATCATAAATGTTGTAACTAAATTATTGTGAACTATTTTTTTTTTTCCCCTTACACTCTTATGGTGAATCTAGACACAATAGGTTATTGAAACCTATAGTACAGTGGTTTTCAACCTTCTCTTAATAACAGCACCCCTACTCAATTTTCTGCCTATTTGATCTCTCTCTCTCTCTCTCTCTCTCTCTCTCTCTCTCTCTCTCTCTCTCTCTCTCTCTCTTTTTCTGTCTGTGATATTAAAAAATATATGTTACATATTTATTACAATAATATAATTATAAAAATTACATTTCATAATACAAATTATATATATACAGTATATAATTTTATTCTTTATATAGACGTACTAAGTAAACATCAATTATAGATCACCACAAAATTAAAAAGACACTGTACACCTTTTTATAATGAAATAAACATATAAATTTAAAAAATAATAATAAGTTAAAGTAACTTAAACCCAAATTACGTGGCACCCTTGGAATGTTGTTGTGGCACCCCAGTTGAAAACCACTGTTATAGTACTTCATTTGTAGCGTAAGAGTTGAAATCCATCAAATAATAAATGAAATAATTATGAACACTCTTCTGCATATGAAGACTATAGACTAGAAAATTCTTTAGCAGAAAGATTAAATACTTACATGGTTTTAAAGTGTTAAGAACAACCATTGTTTCCTCTGGACCTGCCTACCAGAATTCCTTAAGGTGCAATAATTTGTTATGGCATGAAATAGGAGAAAAGTTAAAGGTATAGTTTAGAGATATAGAAACTGACTTTTTGAGAGAATGGACAGTGTCACACAGACAGGGCAGGCCTGTGGGAAGCTATAGTACTGCATGTCTTCTTCCTCTTGACTAGGTAGAAGACTTCTTGAATTCTTCCTCTTTTCTGGAATGATCTGCATACATGGCCCATCATCCACACACAGGATTGAGAGAAGTAAAGTGGGGAGAAGAGAGAGTAGAATAGCAATGAACTGTTTCCATCCCTGTGTATAAAAAAATGAGCTGAAACAAAAAAATAATTTGTTATGCTGAGGTCTATCTAGGTATCCTGGACAATGAGTTACCAGCTATGGCTGCATATCAGAGAAGGCTCATACGTACGTCAGCACTCAATGTCGTGCTGCTTGCATTGTGATGGGCTGGTTTGACGACATGAGCATTAACAAGAGACTGCCCAAGTGTGCAGAAATTATATTTTTGTTTCACCTTTAGATGAATAAACCAACTAAAATTAGTAAATCTTTTATCTGATATTATAAAAAGGTGACATTTTAAAGTTTCTAATGAGAAATTTGTTACAGTATAATTTTATGTACAGTTATGCTTAGTTTTCACAACTAGTTGATAGATCATAAAACAAATTTGTCTTCAAATAATAAAAAAAAAAAAAACTTTATAATACTTTTTTTTTTCTATTTATGAATGGTCACACACCAATATACACTGCCCTGCCATTAATATCCAAACACTTCTCCATTGATAGTTGATTATGTCCAACCCAAGCACCATTATTAGACAAAGCTCTTAATATGCTTGTGGGCCTTCAAGAAGACAGTAGTATGACTGTGAATGTAAAAATGCTGTGATGGATAGAGGTAACAGACTTCCAGTGCAGAATTATGATAAGGCACACGTAAGCAGTTGGTCTGTATGTGATATTTCAAAGTCACTGAAGATCCCTAGGTCTATGATTGGTGATGTAAACTGCAAATGGAAGAAGACTGGTGCTGAAAGTGTCACAAAATACTTTAGAAACCTCTAAAAACTGACAAAACACGATAGTAGAGTCCTCAAAAGAATTGTCTGCTTCAGAACAGGTTGATTTTGTTGCAGCACACACATCTCTGCCGGCCGCCTCCATAGCCAGGTGGGCAGAAGCAGCAGTGCATAGCACATGCTTCTTGATCAGACCGGGGTTCGAGCCCGTGACTACCAAAATACAGAAGATGCGGAAAGGCCAGGGAATGACCACCGCATATCCTCGGAGCAATATGGCCTTAGTTGCTAATGCTCCTAAAAACCAAACAAACAACAAACAACATCTCTGCCTTTGCTGAGATGATTGGGATATGTCAGCACCAGTATGGTGCACAGGATGCTGTGTGATACAGATTACCACAGTTTTGCAGCCATGCATAAGCTACCAATCATCCTGACTAGTGTAAATTGCTGTCTAGCTTGGTGTAAGGCCCACCATTCTTGGACCGTAGACTAATAGAAAGCTGGCTTTGGAGTGACAAGTCACGGTACACGGTCTAATAGTTTGATATTCCTGCCAAAGAAAGCTGCTTTCTGGACTGTGTCATTCCTGACAATGAAGTTTGATAGAGGCAGCATGATGGTATGGTGCTGTTTTTCAAGGTTTTAGCCTGGGATCATTGGTTGTTTTGGAAAAACCATATATGCTGAGGTCTATCTAGGTATCTTGGACAATAATGAGTTACCAGCTATGGCTGCATATCAGAGAAGGCCCATACGTACGTCAGCACTCCATGTCGTGCTGCTTGCATTGTGATGGGCTGGTTTGACAACATGAGCATTAACAAATTAGACTGGCCAGCCAAGCACTCTGAACTCTATCCTATAGAGAGCCTCTGGGGTGAATTGGATTGTTGGGTTCATGTGAGAAGAGACTGCCCAAAAAAACAGCTGAACTGGTTGCTGCTTTTTGGTGGAGTGTTCCAGGTAGACTAGAGGCTGTTCTTAAGATTAAAGGTTACAGTACACATTATGAGATTTCCTAATACATAATAACATAACATAAAGGTTATTTGTAGATATGCAGGTGTCTAGACATTAATCGTAGAGCAATTTATATTCCTATGCATGCCTCTAATGGCATACCTGCTATTGGTTTGCTATCGCTGGTGTAGGACACTGTTTAAACATGGCAAGCCATTTCGAATTGATGTTGTGGTTAACTAAATTATACAAAGTTCTCCTCAAACTATTTTATTAATTTTAACATAGTTAAAATCACCATCCATCCTGAAATGGCTTGGCACAAAACCACTCTCTCTTTAAATCCTGTTCCCACCAATGTGTTAAAGCCATTAGATGCCAGTGAAGAACTACCTGACAACTCTACTATGTTGCAATCTACACTTGCAAGTTAGCTAGAATAACAGTCACAAGAATGTAGACATCCTATCTGCTTCAGTGTCTTACCCAAAATGGTCAGTTTTGGTTTCTTAGCACCGATTGATAACCCTTCTCCTATTTTGTGCCATTACAGATCATGCCCTGAGGAATTCTGGCAACAGGTGAAGAAAAAACTTCAAGAGACTGTGAATGGATGTTCACTTGTTATACACCAGCCTGTTCTTTTACAAAAGACACATTTTAAAATACGTCAAATAACAGCCGGTCCTTACCCACATGACATCTGGTTCAAATGGTATCCTGATCTCCGAGTTTATTATTTATCGCCTTTTGTTAAACACCATAAAAAGTTAATTATTATTTATAGTATACAAGACTTTTCATATTCTTTAGAATACAATACTGAAAGATGTAAAAAGTCTATACTAATAATTTATTTATTTATTTTTTTGTATAGTGGTTTGTAGGGTTATGTGGAGCACTGACAGTCTGTTGTGGTATAGTTGGTAGTGTCTTGACAGGTTATTTAGCTGACAGAACAAAAAAGTTTATTCTTATTTTGAAGCTCTTTGCTACATTTACGTCCTTGAGTTTGATACTCTTTGTTGAGGTTAGTTTATAAAGTTTTCCAG
Source organism: Mastigoproctus giganteus (assembly GCF_048544385.1). Taxonomy (NCBI): domain Eukaryota; kingdom Metazoa; phylum Arthropoda; class Arachnida; order Uropygi; family Thelyphonidae; genus Mastigoproctus; species Mastigoproctus giganteus. The sequence continues at coordinate 102,694,667 of NC_143585.1, read as the reverse complement.
ATTATCAGAAATATAATTAATCTATAGTTATAAATATTTGTGACACCTTGTTTTATATTATGAAGGCCATTAAAATGTAATGCATCCCTTTTAAATCAGCCAGTTAATGTTTAAAAATATGAAATTTGGAGGTAAATATTTATTGCTCATCTCCCATAAATTCTGTTTTTCTGATTTTAATGAAATTTGGAATGACTTAAATATTTTTATAAGACCCAAATATAAAATTTCATGAAAATCCATCCACTAGGAGTCAAGCTATTTCTTGGGGACAGACATGTATAAACATGGTGAACACAATAGGTGTGTGTGCACGTGCGTGCACACACATGTGCAAATGCACCTAAAAAGTAGCAAAGGAAGTTAGCAAACCCTCATTTGTAATATTGGAGGCATCCTTAAACTTGGGTGATGTTCCAGAAGACTGGAAATGCAAATACTTCTCTTATCCACAGAGGATTCCCTTTAAATCTGCCTTAAATAGTGGGGGGGGGGGGTGGAGAAATTATGGAATCTGTTATTAACAATACAGTGAAATCATCCTATCGTAATGATATTATGAGAGTCACAACGTGGATTTGTTAAGGAAAGGCCTTACCTTACCAGTCTGATAAGGTATCACGAGGTAGTTGCAGAACTGGATGAAAAAGAATCTATTATATTTAAGAGATTAGGTTTTAGAAATGTTTAACACCAGCTCCACATGAATGTGCAGACTTAAATTGAAGAAGTGTGCTATCAGGAAGTAGGTTGCTAAAGTGGATGAAAGAGATGGTTAGCTATTATATGGCAAAGAGTGGTTATAAATGATAGGTGGAACAGGACTAGGGTATGTCTGCCAGGGGCAAAAGTTGATGGCGTTGTAGAGCAGATATCATTTAAGGGCACAAAAGGTGATATTGTTGTATATGTTGGAACTAATGACCTTAAGAGTAAAAGATCTGCAGATTTACTTAGCAAGTACAGGTCAGTGCTGAAAAAAAAGTCGCGAGTTAGAGTTAAATTTGAAAGTGTCTGCAATTCTGCCCAGACACGATAGGAGGGTGTATATGATGACAGCCTTGTCAATCAATTCGGCCCTGGAGAGATTGTGCAAGGAAGCACAATCTCTTGAATGGCTTGAGAGCTTACGCATTGGGGCAGCCAGTAATACCATTAATAGAGATAAGGGTGTACGTTTACACCCTCTCTTTGAAACTGTTGTCTTGGGACACGATGAACGGTTTTGGGTAGCGTGCTCCTGAGCCATTTCCAGTTCTGGCGCAAATGGGGAAATACCAATCGCATTCCTGGGGAACCATGTGATGAACGCCGTGGACCTGCTATTTAAGAATGTGGCATACAGCAAAATGTGCGCTGTTGAGAAAGGAGACTGCTGTCTCCGAAAGCTACAGTTGTCACAGTTTATTTTATTTTTAATATTCTTTATCTGTTTTCAGTCATATTTTAATTGTTTTTATTTATATATTTTAAATATTTTAAACTAGTTTTAATCATTTTATTGTAAATACAGTGTTTTTAGTTACAGTACTAAAATATTTTCAAGTACTGGTTGGTGTGAAGTTTAATTTTTTAATGAGTATAGGGGTTGTAGTTTGCTAGTTATCCAGCCAGTGGCATGATCAATGGTAGCAGTATCTGGTGTTGGTGGAATATAAATTGCTGTTACATTAATTATGCAGGTATTAAGGTTCACTTCCATTAGTACTGCTTCATAAATTTGGGAGTTATTAGACATGGCATAAACAAAGTTAAGCTTTGTATCTTTTATGAAAATGGCTATTTTTTGCCTCTCTGGAATGATATCTTGATACGTAGAATAATGTATATCCATGAGTGGCAGTGCAGATTGTTGGTTCTCCATGACAGTGCTGTGGTTTCACCATTTGTCACTGGTTTGGAGAGGTCTGGGTTCAAGTTCTGCCTATAACTGGTGGAATTTCTTAAGTCCTCATTTAGTTGAGTCTGTAGTTAGCTGATATGAAGTAGAGACTGAATATTTTGATATAAAATTTCAGTGTGTTATAGAAAATTTTTGATAAGTGCTGAACTGTCTGTTGTTGATTTTGGGTGATTCAGTAGTTTTTGTCTGATATTGGTAGTGTTAGAGAGGGAAAGATATGAAGTGTTGCATAATTTGGTTAAGTTTTTAGTGCAAGAAAGTGATTAGAGCTGCATATGGAAGTCAGTGGTTTTTGAGAGTTGCTGGACATTTGGGCTGTTTCACAGTCTATCAGTCATACAGTTGGTTCTTTTATAAAGTTAGTTGTAGTGGATGGTTTTTGGCTCTTTGGATCATAATGTCCTGATTAAGATTATCAATCTGGTCTAAAGGAGGCATGATCTAAAGGAGGCATATTCTTCAGGAAGTGTGCCACTACTTTGGAATGCAGCTGCTGATGCTACATCCTCAGCTGTTGTCAGTTGCCCAAGCTGGGTTATAAAGAAGTTTTTGCAGTGGGAAGGGGGGCCAATTTTCATAGAATTGAGAATATAGGTTGTGGAGGTGCCTATCCTTATGTGGGATTTCTTTTTGATAGTACGACTGGGGTGGGGGGGAACAATTTCAGCTCAAGGTGACTTGTTCAGGTCTGTAATGGTGGTTCTGTGGATTTTCACTTACAGCAGTAGAGATGCTGCTGTACATGGCAGTTCCAGATGTAGGGTACGTAGATGGTGTTACCAGTATTGATATTGGAAGAAGGTTGCTAATATAATAGGTCACTGCCTGCAGATATATCTCTCTGTTCAGGAGTTTGACATGGGATCATGCCTGCACCGATCACTACATTAGGAAGATGTAGGTTATACGTCAAGTGCTTAAATTCCTGAGTAGCTGATTCATCAGGATTTTGAGAAGTCAAAATTTCTAGGTCAGTAGATTGGATGGTCAACTGATGGTTGGCACTGTTGACTGGCTTAATCAGTTTGGAAGGCTCATGAGTCTTCTAGTATTTGTTTGGTTTGTATACTGGCAAAAATTTGTTTAGAGCAGATTGCTTTATCATTTAACATGAGTAATAACTTTCTTGGCATCTCTTCTACAACAGACTTAATCATCAATTCATAAGGAATTTTTGGCTCTCTCTGTTCTCCTGCATGGACCATTTGGGAGTATTTCTGGCAAAACAATATTTGTTTGGATTGAATCATTGTTAATAATCTCGTTCATAACTGGTTTATCATTAGCCCAAGACATTATGTGCTGAGATGAAATTATCTCATTATTGATTTAGGACTGTGTGAGTGTGAGAAGTTGGCAACAATTTCAGCTCAAGGTGACTTGTTCAGGACAGGTGTGTTAATGGTGGTTCTGTGGATTTTCAACTACAGTGATAGACATGTTGCTGTACGTGGCAATAGATGTAGGGCACGTAGATGGTGTTAAGAGTATTGATATTGGAAGGTTGCTAATATAATTTGTTACAATCTTCCTTTTAATAGAAATACATCAGATGTCATATCTTCTTGGGGAAAAATAATTGCTTATTGGCCATGATACTCTAGTATTATCATGTATATTACTTTTGATGGTGGTCTCAATTGATTGTATATATTGTCAGTCTCTCCAGTTTTTCACTGGGATTTTCTATTAGCTCAGTGTCTGTCTTTGGATCGGGTATCATTTTAGATTTGGTTCCAACCAGTGTGGTCCTTGATTCTATATCTGGAAAAAAATAAGTCTTTTGTCAGAAACTGGGTGTTTTGGATAAAGATTTTAAATGATACAACTCACAAGGGGTGTTTAACAGATGACAGTATGCTATACTTTTCTAAGACACCTTTTTATAGGCGACCATATCATGGATAATTACACTAATTTGTCAGAAAACACAGTGCACACTCTGGCTACACTTTTACATGCAGGTGCATTTTATATACTCTCTGCAGTTTAAAATGTGCTGGCTGCAAAAGCATGGTGAACATTATAGTTGTAGTGCTTTTTTATATATTAACTAAGCCATATAGCTTGTGCTTCACTATGTGTATCCTTTAAGATAGTGGTTTTTTTTGGATTAAAGCATAACTAAAAATATACAAAAATTCTTATTGTATAAATTACACTTTCTTATTTATGCCAATTCACTATATGTAATTTTGTTATATATATATATCAGGTGGCTGTGTGTATATTTAAATAGGTTATCAGATATCCAAATATGGTTTGGCTGGTGGGTTTTGCAAGTTGCTTATTAGGATTGACTGGATTTGCTACTATTCCACTTGGCTTAGAACTTGGAATTGAATGTTCCTTTCCACATACACCTGAATCTACTAGCACAGGATGCTTATTAATATCAGGGTAAGAGAAGCAAAATTATATCAAATAATTGTGTTTAAAATTTTTGCTCCCTTAAAATTGTTAGGGTAAAACAATCTTTTGTTACTTAAATAACTAAACAATCTTTAGTTATTTAAGTAACACAAGCTTCCTTTAATTCAACAAATTTCTAGTGTGTACACATACAGCAGTACATAAATTGCTATATATGTCCACACACACACACACACACACACACACACACACACACTAGAAATTTGTTGTGTGTTTGTGTGTGTGTACACATACAACAATTTATAAAAAATGTATTAAGGTGACTAAAGAAATGTTAGACTTTAATTTGGTTCACTACCACATATGTACTAATTGCCTGTTATGTATTGAATTATTGTAAACTGCTTCTTATTTTAAGAGGCCCTAAATAAATTTTTTTTTTTTTTTTATGAAAACCCCAAACACAAGAGGTATTAGAACCTATATTACTTAGTACTGTGCTTGGGTTGAAGGTCGAGAAGATGAAAGATGATGTTTGTTGACATTAGACTTGAACTTCTGTAGACTGTAATTTTCAGGAAATATGTATGAAGGAAGGTTGTCCCACAAAATGGCAGTAGAATGAATAAACAAGGAAGATGAAAAGTTGGTTCTCTTAGTTTGAAGTTGGACAGTAAATGGATGTTGGCTGGTGGTGGCACGTGTTCGGACTGCTTTGAAAGAGAGAGCAGGAATTATAGAAGCCAATTCGGAAGAACAGTGCCCATGGAAGTAACTGTAGAAGAGGCATGCAGCAGAAACAGTGTTTATGAGACAGCGATTGAAGAGACTGTTAGAGATGAGTCATTAATTAACCTAACTGCCCTCTTCTGAATGGAATCTAGAAGCCTGAGAGAGGTTTTGGGGGCACTGCCCCAGATGTGGGTACAATATTCCATGGTAGGGTGGATTTGCGATTTGTTTTTTAGATGCAGTAGAAGTAATATTTGTAACATGCTTGTTCCAAGAGAGATTAGAAGCCAGGGTAATCCCCAAAAGAGATATATCATCTTGCCTAGGAATCGAAGTGTCACCAAAGATAAGCATAGGAGCAGAAGAATCCTTTTTACGAGATATAAGACAGGACTGAGTTTTAAAAGGATTGAAATCAACTAAGTTATCTTTGCCCCACTGGAGAATTACCTGCAGATCAGCATTAAGGAATTGGTAGCGGATATTCGAGAAGTTGAAGCTGATTGAGCAGGGCAAGGTTTCTCAAAATGGAAATTGGAATGCAATGTGCTATCATTGGCAAAACTATGGATAGGATTTCCAGTCAATGGAAGAAGGTCATTAATACATACAAGAGGAAAAGAGTAGGGGGAAAGAACTGAACCTTGGGGGACACCAGCATTATGAGGGCAATGGTAGAGCCATCTACCATTGCCCTCAGTGAGCGATCAGAGAGAAAACTGATAACCAATTACAAAAAACAGTTGGTAAACATAAGATGGAAGAAGCTTGTTTAGAAGACCTTTATGCCAAACACGATCGAAAGCCTTTGAGATGTCAAGAGCAACTGCTTGTGATTCACTGAACACTTCTATTGAATTTGTCCATAAATAGGTAACGTAAGCCAGAATATCACCAGTGGATCAACACTGATGGAATCCATACTGGCGATCATTGATCAGATGGAAGGTTTCTAGGTAGTTTAAGAGTTGGCAGTTAATTGATTTCTCCATTACTTTAGAAAGAGTAGAAGTAATTGCAATGGGACAATAATTAGATGGAAGGGATTTGTGACCCTTTTTAGGAACTGGCTGGAAAGCAAATTTCCAAGCAGAAGGAAAAACACCTTTGGAATTAGAAAGTGAAAAAAGGCATCAAAGAACAGGAGTAAGTTCAGGAGCACAAGTTTTGAGAACAAGTGGAGAAATGCCATTGGGACCTGGAGCTTTCTTAGCATCAAGATTTGTCAAAATCCATCTGAATTCCTTTTGACGGAAGACCACAGGAGGCATTGAATGGAGCATGTTGGGAATGGTGGGAGGTGTTTTACCAAGTTCATTAATACGTGAGTTGGAAGGAAAATGGTACTGCTTAGCAAGTCAGCTTTATCCTTGGCTGAAGTGACAACAGAACCATCTGGTTTTAACAGAGGTGAGAGCAGAGATGGGTGAAAGTTGCAGCCAATAGCTTTGGCAAGAAACCAGAATGCTCCACTACCATTAGAGCAAGAAGCAAGTTTTCTACTCTTAGCCTGTTCAAAATCTAGTCTTTTACATTATTTAGTAAAAATCTAGTTATTACACTGATATTAAAATGATATCATTTTGATATCAGTGTAATAACCAGGATAATTTTTATATCAGAAAAATGATATCCTGATAACATTTTCTGATATCAGAATAAAATTTATGACATTTAGGGAGGTTATTTTTGTTTTAAGTGTTTTTAACAGTTTTAAATTTAAAATTTTGTGAGATAAAAAGAAATGCTTGTATTAAGACGGATTTAATAGACAAATGCAGAGAGATGGGCTAAAATCTAATTACTTGAAAACTAAAATATGAAATATCTTGTGTGGACTGAAGGTGTTGGAAAAATAATCTGCCTGCACATTGGAAATCAGCATTAAAAAACAGACCTTCGTATTATTATTGAAAAAAAACTTTTCATTGTTTTTCAGTATGACTTGTGTGGGTTTAGCTTTTAACTTGACTTCAGGTTTTTATCTAACTACCTAATGAGTTTATCATAAATAAAAATTAATAATTCTTGTAGTATATTTAGTGGTAGTAGTAGTAATGACAATTGATGCAAGAAGTAAACTTATATAGCATCATCCAAAAAAAAAAAAAAAAAAAAAAACAGTTCACCCATCCGTATCCTCCAACAGATGGAAACCTATTCTAACAGTCAACCACCTGCTGGCTGTAAGGCAAACTTCCACATATTTATCCTGCAACCATCCTTCCTCAACTTTAATTTATGCCCCCTCATGTGTAGTTGCAACAAGTGTAAGAATACCATTAGCATTCAGCTTAATCATTGCATTCAAGACTTTAAACACGTCACTCAGATTACCCTGCAGGTGCTTAGTCTTGAGATGTTGCAATTTGCAGACCTGAAGCCTTTCTGGATAAGAGCACCCTTTTGTTCCCTTCACCAAATCTGGTTTCCCTTCTCTGCACCCATTCTAGCAGATCTACATCCTTCCTAAGCTGAGGCCTCCAGATCTGTATACAGTACTCAAGATGAGGCCTAAAACATGGCCCTTATACAAAGGGATAATGACCTCCTTGTCCCTGCTAGCAGAGTTCCTGTATATCATTGAAAAAACCCAATGAGCTGCCCTAGTAGCATGTCTGCACTGCTCAGAGAATTTTGTCTGCACTGCACAATTATCCCCAGGTCTATTTCATTCTCTACTACACTGAGTGTAGTACCACACAGTTGATAAGCTACTCTGGGGTTGCTGCTACCCATGTGCAGTATCCAGTCAATGTTAAACTTCAACTGCCATTTCTCAGCCCATTAACCCAATTTTCTTAGATCTTGTTGCAGTAGCTCACCCTGATGACTGTCGTTAACCACCCTGCCAACTTTTATATCATCTGCAAACTTAGACATTAAGCCCACTATACCTTCATTAATATCATTGATAAATATTGAAAACAACAATGGGACCCAGCATTGAACCCTAGGGAATGCCATTAATAATATTAGTCAGTGAAAAACAGTGCCAGTTAACCACTCTGTCTTCTTCCACTTAACCATCCCTTTATCCATAGCTGAACTTTCCCTTAATGCCACATTGCTCCAGTTTGTACAGCAGTCTTTTGTGTGCAACAGTATTAAAAGACTTCCTGAAATCCAAGTATACGATGGCAAAATTATTTTTGCATCCAGTTTCTTGGTCACTGCATCATAGTAACCTATCAGATTGGTTAGACAAGACTGCTCCTTGATAAATCCATACTGTGGTTGCAGTATAATTGTATGCCTGTCCAAATGGTCCTGCATTACTTCTTTAACTAGTGATTCCATTCTACTGGAACAGATGTTAAGCTAACAGGTCTGTAATTACTCGTGTCACCTTTTGATTTTGCTTTATGAATTGGGGATTATTCACACTTCACTCCATAGAGACTTCTGAATCTAAGGATGCTCTCATAATTATGGCCAAGGGTTTACTTTCTTACTTTGCTGCCTTCCTGGAAATATTGGATATATTCCCAGGTGCCTTTATGTCCATCCTCAACAATTTCTACTCCACTTTTCTTTTCGGTTATTACAAAGACATTTAGTTCCTCATTAGTTAGATAAACTTTTGGCATCCCCTTTCCTAAAGAATTCCTCATGTGTGAATGCTGATGCAATATACCTATTCAGTTTTGTCTGCAACCTCCGCGAGGTCTTGAACAGTTAACCCATAGACACCAAGTGGCCCAATGTGATTCAACCCCTTCTACTGTTAAATAAGCATAGAAGTGTTTTTCTTTGCATTTTTTGCCAGAGACTTCTCATAATCTGCCTTAGCTTGCCTAACCTCCTTTGTGACTTGCTCTCTCAAGCTGAGCTTCTCGATGTAGACTTAAACAAGTTTGTGACTGATCATGTTTATAGACAGTCAGTAATTAGTCAACTCTCCACTATGCTTGGTATCACCTGCTCTTTGGGCCCACCCTGCTTCCCTGACACAAGTCATTGGAGGTCGTGGGTTCGATTCCCGCCTCGGGCTTGGATCAAATTACTGCAAAAACCTTGGGAGGTGCATTATGGCCACAGAAGCCTATACGCCAACAACTACCAAAAAAAAAAAAAAAACAAGTCATTGGTTTGGTGAAGACCTTGTCAAACAGAACTATTGCTACATCAGCTTTATCATGCTACATACTAGTGACAGCCACTGATGCTTTGAGAATGGCTGCTAAATGGTACCACTGAATTGTAAATAGTAGTAGTAGTAGTGGCATGTGATGCAAGAAAGCAAGTATATGAGTTTATGCAGCATCAGCCAAAAAATAAAAAATAAAATAAAAAAAAATCACATCATTCCCTCCAAATGCTTGTCCAGTTCCTCCTTAAATTTATTTAACCTATCAACTTCCACAATGACAGATGGAAGTTTGTTCCAGCAATTAACCACCCGCTGGCAAAAGGCAAATTTCTGCAGATCTATTCTACATCTTTCTTTTCTTAATTTGAATTTATGCCCCCTTAGGTTCGTAATCTGAACAAGTGGAAGGATCCCATCAGAATTCAGCGTGCTCAACCCATTCAAAGTCTTACATACCTCAATCAGATCACCGCACAGGTGCCTAGTCTCCAGCCACTGCAATTTGCAGAACTTAAGCCTCTCTTGATAAGAGGATCCCTTCATTCCCCTCACCAATCTTGTTGCCCTTCTCTGTACACACTCAAGCAAATCTACATCCTTCCTAAAATGAGGCCTCCAGACCTGTACTCAAGGTGTGGTTGACAATTGCCTTATACAGAGGGAACAATAACCTCCTTTTCCCTGCTAGCAAAATTCCTATATGTCATTGACAAAACCCCATGACCTACCCTGGCAGCCTGTCTGCATTGCTCAGAAACTTCATATCTGACTGCACAATTACTCCCAGGTCTTTTTCATTTTCTACCAACTTAAGTGTAGTACCACACAGTTGGTACGTTTCTCTGGGGTTACTTCTACCCATATGCAGTACTTTGCATTTGTCAAGGTTAAACTTCAGTTGCCACTTCTTAGCCCATCTGCCCAAATTATCTAGATCCTGTTGCAGCAGCACACTGCCACTGTCATTAACAACCCTGCCAACCTTTGTATCATCTGCAAACTTCAACTCTAAGCCTTATATATCTTCATCAATATCATTGATAAATATACAAAACAACAGAGGACCCAACACCGAATCCTGTGGGACTCCACTAATAACATTAGTCCACGAAGAGCAGCACCCATTAATTACCACTCTCTGTCTTCTCCCACTCAACCATCCTTTTATTCATTGTAGCAACTTACCCTTAATACCATTCTGCTCCAATTTGTACAATAGTCTTCCATGTGTAACAGTGTCAAAAGCTTTCCTGAAATCCAAATATGTGATATCAAAATTATTTTTTGCATCCAGTTCCTTTGTAACCACATCATAATATCCTATCAAATTTGTCAGACAAGACTTTCCCTTAACAAATCCATGCTGTGTCTGAATTATTGCTGCAGTCTTGTCTAGATGATCCTGCAATGCATCTTTAGCCAGTGACTCCATTATTTTACACAGAACAGAAGTTAAAACTAACTGGTCTGTAATTACTCATGTCACTCTTCGATCCCCCCCTTTGTGAATTGGGGATACATTTGCACATCTCCAGTCCATGGGGACCTCCCCTGAGTCCAAGGATGCTCTCATAATTATGGCTAAGGATTTGCTTAGTTGCTTTGCCACCTCCTTTAATATAACTGGATAGATCCCATCCACCCTAGGTGCCTTTCTTATGTTTAACTTCAACAATTTCTCCTCCACTTTGCTCTCAGTTATTACAAAATCATTACGCACCCTGCTACAATTTGATAACCTTCTGCCATTTTCAAACCTTAATAATTCCTCATGTGTGAATGTAGATGCAAAATACTCATTCAGTTTGTTTGCTATCTGAGCAGGATCAACAATCGAGCCATCAATATCAAGTGGACCAATCAGATTCATCCCCTTTTTAGAGTTTATATAAGTAAAGAAATCCTTGCTATTTTTGTTAGCATCTTTTGCCAAAGATTTCTCATAATCTGCCTTTGCCTGCCTAACGTTGTCATGCCCACTCCAAAACTTAAAAACTTATGCCTGCCACAGATTCATGGATGACAGTGAACTAGCTTACTAATCCCAGATTCTTTGTGTTCCTGTTTCCCTCATTTAACTGATGATCGATGCCTTAAGCTTAAATAATGCTCTGCAAAATGTTTATATACTTTATAATTATTATCATTTATTTCTTTTTGTAATCTAATTCAATCGTATTTTACTATTTGTACACTATTTAATATTATTTATACATTCACTTCCTGTCCGCCTGATATATATGGTACACCCTTACTAGATGTGGGCCCCTGCTATGGAGATTGTCTTAATTTGTCGTAAACTTTGGCTTTGTGGTCATGAAGGGCCATATTGCAGTTTGTGTTGTTGTTATTGCAATAAAGTTTTCCTAATAAGTGATTTCCACTACTGCAATAAATGTTTCCAATTTCAAAAGTTATAGGAATAGAATGTTTATAAATTTTATCAAATATTTATGCAAATCTTATGAGAATGTTTAGTACTTGTCTAGTTAAACTAGTGTACAGACTAGTTAAACTTCTGTTCCAGGTAAAATAATGGAGTCGCTGGTTAAACATGCATTGCAGGATCATCTAGACAAGACTGCAGCAATAATTCAGGCACAGCATGGGTTTGTTAAGGGAAAGTCTTGTCTGACAAATTTGATAGGATATTATGATGTGGTTACAAAGGAACTGGATGCAAAAAATAATTTTGATATCATATATTTGGATTTCACGAAAGCTTTTGACACTGTTGCACATGGAAGACTATTGTACAAATTGGAGCAGAATGGTATTAAGGGTAAGTTGCTACAATGGATAAAAGGATGGTTAAGTGGGAGAAGACAGAGGGTGGTAATCAATGGGTGCTGCTCTTCTTGGACTAATGTTATTAGTGGTGTCCCACAGGGTTCGGTGTTAGGTCCACTGTTGTTTTGTATATTTATCAATGATATTGATGAAGGTATATCAGGCTTAATGTCGAAGTTTGCAGATGATACAAAGATTGGCAGGGTTGTTAATGACAGTGGCAGTGTGCTGCTGCAACAGGATCTAGATAATTTGGGCAGATGGGCTAAGAAGTGGCAACTGAAATTTAACCTTGACAAATGCAAAGTACTGCACATGGGTAGAAGTAACCCCAGAGAAACGTACCAACTGTGTGGTACTACACTTAAGGTGGTAGAAAATGAAAAAGACCTGGGAGTAATTGTGCAGGCAGATATGAAGTTTTCTGAGCAATGCAGACAGGCTGCCAGGGCAGGTCATGGGGTTTTGTCAATGATATATAGGAATTTTGCTAGCAGGGAAAAGGAGGTGATTATCCCTCTGTATAAAGGCAATGGTCAGGCCACGCCTTGAGTACTGCGTACAGGTCTGGAGGCCTCATTTTAGGAAGGATGTAGATTTACTTGAGCGTGTACAGAGAAGGGCAACAAGATTGGTGAGGGGAATGAAGGGATCCCTTTTACCAAGAGAGGCTTAAGTTCTGCAAATTGCAGTGGCTGGAGACTAGGCACCTGCGCGGTGATCTGATTGAGGTATGTAAGGCCTTGAATGGGTTGAGCACGCTGAATTCTGATGGGATCCTTCCACTTGTTCAGATTACGAACCTAAGGGGGCATAAATTCAAATTAAGAAAAGACAGATGTAGAATAGATGTGCAGAAATTTGCCTTTAGCCAGCGGGTGGTTAATTGCTGGAACAAACTTCCATCTGTCGTTGTGGAAGCTGATAGGTTGAATAAATTTAAGGAGGAACTGGACAGGCATTTGGAGAGAATGGTGTGGTTTTTTTTTTTTTTGTTGGCTGATGCTGCATAAGCTCATACATTTGCTTTCTTGCATCACATGCCACTACTACTACTTACTACTAATATGGGTTGAAGACTAACAAAACACAAGATACTTGACTCCAGACTTGAATTTTCATGGATTGTAATTTTCAGAAACAGTTCTAAAATACAAAGAGAGATAAATAAAGAAGAAAAAAAGTTCTGTGAGTTTGGGGTTGGACAGTGAATAGATGTTGACTAGTTGGAATGTGTTTGGATTGGTTTGGAAGAGAGTAGTGGAATTACAGATGCCAATTCAAAAGAATAGTGTCCATAGAAATATCTATAGAAAAAGCATTCAAACAGAAACTGAACACCCACGTGCTGAAGAGGGTAAGAGGAGAGTTATTAACTTGACTGCCCTCTTTTTTGATAGAATCTAGGAGGTTGAGAGACAGATTTTGGGGACTTCACCCCAGATGTGGAAACAGTATTCCATGGTAGAGTAGGTTTTAAATTTGTAGATTTGCACAGAATTAATAGCTGTTTAGAGAAAAATTAACACAAAAAAAATAATAAAAATTTTTAGAAATCTGAATATAACAAAGATAAACAGAGGAACAACAGATGCCATTTCCTGAAAAATAACAGGACTGAGTTTTGAAGGATTGAAGTTAAAAAAAAAATAAATAAATAATAATAAATAAATTTTCTTTGCTCTCTTGAAAAATTATCTGGAAATTGGGATTTAAGCAAGTGGATATTTGATAAGTTAAACCTGTTTGTGCAGATCTGTGGGAAACTGGGTTTTTCATCCGGCAAGAGAGCAGAATGTAGTGCATCATAAGTAGCAAATGTATGGATAGGATTTCCAGCCAGTGGAAGAAGGTCATTAATATGTAAGAGAAAGAGTGGGTGAAAGAATTAAACATTGAGGAGGAACATCAGAATTAAAGTTTGGGGTGGGGATGGGAGGGGAGAGAAAGAGAAACTGGTTACTGTTGCAAAAAACCATAAGGTGGCATCTTGTTTAGAAGCTCCTTTGATTGTGTTTGATCTTTATGTCAAACATAATCGAAGCCTTGGAAATGTAAGGAGCAACTGCTTGAGTTTCACTGAATTTTTCCATCAAATTTGTTCAAAGATAAGTAACATAAACCAATGTTTCACCAGTGGATTGACACTGATGGAATTCATATTGGTAATCATTGATCAGATGGAAATTTTCGAGGTAGTGCAAGAATTGTTAGATACCTCCATTAATTCAGAAAGAGTAGAGGTAAATGCAGTGGGAAAATAAAGGTTAAAAATTTACTCTGACCTAGATAATTGGATAACTGATGCAAAAATTGGTTTCTTTCAGTGAAATCAGTCATTTGTGGGAGTTTTTTACAAATTTTGATTCTTAAATTATGCATGCTGAAATTCTTACTTATGAAGAAATGTTTATTTGCTGTTTTGTTACAATGCAAATAAGTAAATGTGACTAATCACAGATGCTGGCTTGACGTTTCAGAATGACTTTCAAGGTGGTAGATGACTTTCATGAACCGGTGAAATACCACCACTTTGCTTATTGGAGGCTTGAAGTGGCGAAACCCATGTTTAGTCTCTAGAGCAAAGTTTCCGGCATCCCTCTCCCCCATATGTCTCCTTCAACCCATGCACGGTACTAAGTACTATAGGTTTTGATACCTTTCGTCTTTTTTTTTTCATAAAAAAAAAAAAAATGCAACTTTCATCTGGATTATGAACAAGCTAGCAACTTGGACAAGCACTGGCAAAACTACAAATTCTGGGCCTTCCTGCAAGATTATTTACACCTAAAATCATGCTCACACTGAGTATTCTGGAGTAGTATGGATTTGCTGTACATTTCATTTACATTAAATGTACTGAAAGTGGGGAGAAGACAGTGGTTATCAATGGACACTGCTCTTTGTGGACTAATGTTATTAGTGGAGTCCCTTGCAGTTCAGTGCTGGACCCATTGTTTTCTGTATTTATTAATGATATTGATAATGGCATGCCGACCGGGCTAGCCAGGTGGGTAAAGTGCCTGCCTAGCAACCCAAAGGTTGCAGGTTTGAATCCCGCCTCGGGCTTGGATCACAGTAAAACGCAAAATCTTTGGGAGGTGCATTATGGCCACAGAAGCTGATGCACCGACTAACAAAAAAAAAAAAAAGAAAAAAAAAAAGAAAAAAAAAAAGATAATGGCATATCATGCATTATCTTTTTTTTTTCTAAGTTTGTCTATGATACAAAGTTGGCAGGGTAGTTAATGACTGTTACTGCACTAGAATGTAGAAAAATAAGGTAGATGGGCTGAGGAATCGCAATTGAAGTTTAACTTCGACAAATGCAAAGTACTGCATACATGGGTAGCAGTAACTCCAGAGTAACATACCAACCGTTTGGTACTGCACTCTGGGTAGTGGAAAATGAAAAATACTTGTAGTCAGATATGAAGTTCTCTGAGCAGTGCTGCTATAACAGCTTATGGGGGTTTTGTCAATTATATACAGGAATTCTGCTATCAGGGATAAGGCAGTGTTCAGACCACATCTTGAGTACTGCATACAGGCCTGGGGGCCTCTTTTCAGGAAGGATGTAGAGCTGCTGGAACAGGTGCAGAGAAGGCAATGAAACTGGTGTGGGGGGAACAAAGGGGTGCACTTACCACAAAAGGCTTCAATTCTGCAAACTGCAGTATCTGGAGACTAGGCACCTGCAAGATGTTTAAGGCTTTGGGTGAATTGGGCAAACTCACTGCTGATGGGATTTTTCCTATTTCTTAGACTATGCATATGAGGGTGCATAAATTCAAATTGAGGAAGGATTAGTTACAGAATAGATGTGTGGAAGTTTGCCTTTAGCCAGTGGGTGGTTGATTGCTGGAACAAATTTCCATCTATTGTGGATGTGGATAAATAAATTCAAGAAAGAACTAGATAAACTATTGGAGGGAATGGATAGGTGTAATAGGAATTTTTTTTTTTTTTTTGTCTGATGCTATAAGCTTGGTTTCTTGCATAATTTGCCACTATTAATGCTGTGAAATGTACAGCAAATGAATAAGTGTGAACAGTCTTAAAAACAACATATGATATTTCATCAAAACAATGTGCTCTAGTGTGGTAACACTGTGTTAGCATGGACGGCTATTGCCAGTTTTCAGTCAAACACTACTCTAAAGATAAACATTCTTAACAGCACTTTAATAATTTTTTTTTATACTGCTGTTAAATAACTACTGAGTGCTGCAACTTTTTCATTTTGTTAAACCATATAAAAGCTGCAGGATGTCATATTTTGACCATGACTTAGAAACAACTGATGGATCACAAGCTTGCACTCCATTTCTTGTAATGCTTGTGCCGACCGGGGCTAGCCAGGTGGGTAAAGTGCCTGCCTGGCAACCCAAAGGTCGCGGATTCGAATCCCGCCTCGGGCTTGGATCAAAGTACTGCAAAAATCTTGGGAGGTGCACTATGGCCACAGAAGCCGATGCGCCAACAACTACCAAAAAAAAAAAAAAAGTAATGCTTGCGACGATAAACTTTTAGTCACCTGCCATCTAATACTAGGTAGTAAATCACTAAGATTTTGTTGTTCCAAGTTCTAAGGAGAGATATCATGCTGGCTTTTGGATAGTTTTGTGTTATAGACATTGACTTTGCAATTGTTTTCTTTCATCCAACATCATTTATGAAAATTCTTTCCTTTTGTCCAGAATGTTGAGTATTTCTCTTAATGATATTCCCTAAGGAGCAAGCAAACACTAAATATTTGTTTCTAAACTTAATGCACTTTAATTAATTTTCCATTTATAACCTACAGCTCAATAATTGCAACACATTCCTTCATCTGTCCACCTAGATCTTCCAGGTAGAAAATCAGTGTGTGGAGAAAAAAATGGTTAGATGTGTACTATACTACTTTTGTATTTCCCAAAATGTTCAGAAATTTAAATTCAGTGTCAAGTTTTATTTAGCTTTCCAACCCAAACAGCTATACCAGGGTACTGTACATTTTTCTACAGACTGTCATGTTTTGATTTTCATTTAAGAATAAGCAAACCTCTGTCTAGTTTTCTGCATAAGTTCTCTATGCTATTTTTTTTGTGCTTGCTTTTTTTTTTTTTCTGTTAGTTTATTTCCAGATTTTATAGAACTTTTGATAATAATTGGAGCAAAATTCTCTCTATAGATATGCAAAAATTTGCTTTCAGCCAGAGAGTAATTGATTGCTGGAATAAACTTCCGTCTGATGTAGTGGACAGTTTGAATAAATGTTAAGGATGCATTAGACAGTTATTAGAGGGGATGGACAGATGGGTAGTTTTTTGTTTGGCTAATGCAGTATAAGCTTGCTTTCTTGCATCATTTGCTACTGCTAATACTAATGTTATCAGCAGATGCTCAAATGAGATGTTTAGTTTTTGTTAGTTGGTGACATGATTGGTTTTCTGTTTGTGAGTGAAAAAATAAAGAAAAATTTTATTTTTTTAAGGAAAACTTAATGGGTGAATCTAACTGGCACAAAAAGCCATAGAAACTTTATGGCATTGGCAGGAATTAAACAGTTATCATTAGATAACTGTTTAATTCTATTGGGGAAAACCTAGGTTCTACTTATTACAGGACAAAAGGAAGTTTATGGATCTTTTTCATCTGTGGCTGAGTTATTTGATCTCAAGAATGAATCCCCCTGAGAATTTGTTTTTCTCCCCATAGAACAAGCAAACTGACCCAGAATGCATATGATTTACACAAGATATACTAAAATTTTATAGTTTTAGCTGCCTTGGTACTTAAGTAACCCAACCTCATGCTTCTTATTCCATAGCTAGAGTAAAACCTCCACTTTTGAAATGTTAGTAATCTAATTACTCAAAATAAATACAATATTATATCCTCTAATGTATAAGAATACAAACAGTATTTAACTGGTTCTAATAGCAATAATAATAATAAAAAAAAAAAAACCTAGCCTGCTTAAAGAAGTAACACTAGAAATTTTATTGATTTTTTTCAAAAAAGTGAGCATATGAAGTAAAAATTAGTTGAACAAATTTGCATATATCAAAACCTTAATTTTTGTTCACAAAATTGATTGTATGCTCAAGTTGAAAATTATGTTATTTATATTTTAACTTCTCAGAATCATATCAATTAATACAGTATTACTCAGTAAGAAATATAAAGTTTAATCGAGTGCATATTTTTTGTTCATTGATGATAGTTATCTGTATGTTTATCTTTATTTTCAGAAACATTCAAGGGGTACTTTATTTGTTTCTAGTAGAGTTGCTGAGTCGAAATATTTCTTCAAAGAATAATAAGTGTGGAACACAAATGAAGCAAAGTATTACTTTACATACCCATGATATGACAGGTGAGTTATTATAATTTGTCTATGAAATCCCAAGTTTTATAGAAACATAAAAATACTTTATTTCATTCTCACATTATTTGCATAGCTGCCAATTCTCTGGATTTACCAATGGAGAATCTGTTTTTTTTTTTTTTTTTTTTTTAACTCTATTTGGTCACCTTCTCACTGCCATAATATAGCTGGTGACAAAGGTTCTCCATTTTTATCTATTTGGAGAAAAAAAAAAAACTTAAAAAAAAAATTATGAATTTCTTATTGACATAAATAAATTGGCTCTCTGGAGTGCATTGTCTACACTATAAAATAGAAATGCAGGGTAATAGTGTTGTTCTCTGTAATATATGATTATTTAACCATGTTTGTGTGGTTCAAAGCTAATTAACAATGTCTTCAAGTAACACTGCAAGGAATACAATGTAAAATTTCCAAAGACATACACAAGATTTTCCACGTATTGTAAAATATCTGTAAAAGGTAGTGTTGGGCTTGTGTACTGTATTTATATATGATAGCAATGGCTTTGAAAAATGGGTCATTTTTGTTTGCTACCAATGGCCTGTGGCACTGGAAATGCGATGCAATTATAGATTACTGCTGATTTATCATAATTTACTAATGCCTTATAGCCCTAGTTGCTTTTGTGCATCAGAGTTATTTTATTGGATGGCCTTTCATAATAAACAAACAAAACAAAATTGTCAAATTGCAAGCAACTTGCTATCATTGGCAGCATTGTAAGGTGCATACAAAAGCAGTGTACAAAATGGGGCATTTTCGTCTGAACAACCTGAAAGCATGTGGGATTCCTTCAAAAAACTACCTTCATGTGATAAATGTGGCAGGCCTGAAAACTGGAGTAACAAAGGTATTAAAAGAGGGATTGAGCACTTGGTAGTAACACCAAGTGTTCCTTAGTTTTCTCTTTTTAATTTGAGTGGTGAAAAGGGGACATATTCCTTCCTATGAAAAGTTGGCAGCTATGTATTTGGGCATATATTTACAACACAGTGATTGTTTTACTAGTATGCATTCCCCAAGTAGAGGAAGCCTGCTCAGATTACCATTACTACATAATTTGTTATACATTACCAAAACGATTCATGGGTATATGTTTGTTCATGATCTTTTACCTACGTTTTTCATTTATAAAGATTATATTATTTGGAAGGTCTTAATGGAGAAGTGAATTTATAATATTAACCAGAATTAATGTAATTTTTAATTATGAAATTACTTAATTGGATATTGAATGAGATTATTTTCTCATTCAGTTAGGTAATCAGCTGCTTGAATATTATGGTGTCGTAGTAGATTTGATCAGTATTTTATATACTGGGGGTGGGGGGGTGAAAAGTTTTTAGCCCGGTATAGATCACAAAAGTTTCTTTGAAAGAGGTAGTAGTGCCAATCTATGCCGAGACTGTGTTCTCACAGAAATTTCAGGTTCAAAAAGTTTTTAGCCCAATTTAGATTGCATAGGTTTTCATGAAAGACAGTAATTCCGATCTATGCCGAGACTCTTGTATATTCACAGAAAATTTCAAGTTCGTAACTATATTCTTCTCCTTTACAGAGGCTATTATAGGCTGCAAAGGTTTTCATGAAAGACAGTATTGCTAAACTGTGCTGGAACTCTTCTGTGTTCACAGAAAATTTCAGGTTTGTAACTATATTCTTCTCCTTTACATTTGCCTTCCAAGGCAAATGAAGATGGTGACAGTTGAATCAAGCACCTGTACAGTCATTAAGTACCTTCATTTAAAGAAATATTGACAAAAGAAATTCATGAAGTCATGCAGCTAAGATTAGAGGAACCTTTTCCTTCCTATGCCATGGTCAAAAACTGAGTTGCCGAATTTGAGTGTAAAAGAGGCAGTGCCAAAGATAAACCCTGCAGTTGGAGTCCTGTTACCATGTCAATACTTGCAAATGTGGTGCCATTCATGGCCTCACCATGTTTTTTCAACCTTTTTACAAAAAAAGTTAGTTTTTGCAACTTTCCAGCATTTCTTCTATGAGAGGCTAGAAAATTTCAACCTCCACTCAGAATAACACTGAGGCACATTGAGACATTGTTCAACATCCCCCATATCAGGAGCTCACAATATTGTGGTGAATGTTTTAGGAATGAAGGTTTCTTTGAGGTGGATCCCTAGAGCACTGAATGCAGATCAGAAGTGGGAAAGAGTAAGGTGTTGTCAGGCGATTGTGCAGCATTTTTAAGCAAATTAAGCTCAATTTTAGGGCGGTATGTCACTACAGACGAAACATAGGTGTACTACTTCAACCCTGAAACAAAAGAACAATCAAAACAGTGGAAGCATCTATCTCCTCCCCTTCCTAAAATGTTTTAAGTGCAGAAGTCATGGTATCCATCTTCTGTGATGCAGAAGGAGTGATCATGGTTGATTTCCTGGAACGATGTGCCACTATTAATGCCAAATATTATTCTAACCTACTGAGTTGAGTCCACAAGGAACTGAAGCCCAAGAGGCACTGGAAATTATATCAGTAAGGGTAATCTAATCCACGTATTGGACAAGTTTTGCAGCTCCTGCGAATGCTAAGTTTTTAATTATATTTAGCCGGTTTATTGACGTTATTGTTAGATTAAATTATTTTCTATAAGTAGCTTATAGACCTAGTCAAGCTCCATGGTTTATTTTGAATTTAGATAGCGCAATTTCGAAAGTAATTAATACCTCGCGTCCGTAGATTTACTGTTTGTAACTTGCTGCCATTGTTATACAATACAATGTATACCCCAAAATAAATAGCGTAAGGTTTAACGGAAAACTAGATAGCAAGTATAGTAGTATCAATTAATCAGTAAAATTTACTAATCTTATTGAATTTCATTGTCAATTAAATTGTACTTTTTTAACTAAATACATATGACCTAGTTTTTACAAACATAACATTATAAATTAATACATAAAAATTCTTTACATGTAAACTTGACAGGAGATAAAGTCATATAACATAACGCAGAGATAATATTTGATACTGAAAGACATATATATAGTGTTATAACTGCATTGGGATATACGTTTAGGGTTATATTTTGTATTAGAATTTTATTTGAAATTGAAAAGAAATCATGACTCAGAGCAGTAAAACAAACTAATGAGAGTGCTGTGGCTCAGGGGAGAACTAAGGGGGTGGGGGGAAAGTTCTCCTCTGAATCACAGCCTTTTGAAATGCACTGCTTGTTTGATGTTTGTGGAGCAATCAGGAATGGGACATATTTCCAAAGGGCGGGGGGTGTGCGTGCGCACAATGTAAGAAGTGTGAGGAAATCAGGCAATGACTCAGTGTTGTTATGGGCCTATATGAGAGCTTGAAGGACAGGGTGGATACCCTCGAAGGATTTAAATTGAGGGCCCATCACACTCTCAGCTGCCCACATTAATGCCAGAGCTTACACTTGAACTTCACGCAATACAGTGGCAACCCCCAAGGCAGAATGCACTGGTCCCAAAGGAACTAGTTGTTGTGTGACTCTATTGTCAGAGAAATGGAGAACATATTGCGCAAAAGGATAGGTGAAATAGGACCAAGGTATGTATGCCAGGGGCAAAGGTTGATGACATTGTAGAGCAGATATCATCTCTTAAGGGCACAAAGGGTGACCTTAATATCATTATTGACATTGGCACTAATGATATTAAGAGTAAGAGACTGGTGGAATTACTTAACAAGTACAGGTCAATGTTGCAAAAAAGCCACAAGTTAGGGTTGAATTTGAAAGTGTCCAATTCTGCCCAGACACGATAGGAGGGGGTATATGATGAGAGCCTTGTCAATCAATTTGGCCCTGGAGAGATTGTGTAAGGCTGAAGAGGTAGAATTTTTCTCAGCCTGATCTGTGCTTGTTAATAGGAGAGACTGCTTCTACAGCGATGGTATACACTTAAATAGAAAGGGTGCAAGAATATTTGCCGATGCTATTGAGGCAGAGTTAGATGGGACAGAAAACTGCTAGCTTGAGGGGAATCACAGACTAAAAGATTAACAGTAGCCGCTGGCAGAGGTGAAAGTGATTCTTGCACTGCTTCTATGGAAGCAGTGCAAGAATCACTTTCTTGAATCAAGTTGAGCAGCAGCCTGGAAAGCAAGGCAATGGGGATTTACAGGACTGCTGGGAGTTATAGTGGAACAAGTAAATACATGGGCTGTGTTAGGGTAACTAAGAGTAGAAACAGATGCATGTACACCAATGCTAGGAGTATAGATAATAAACTTGATGAGCTTGAAGTGCTAGTCAAGACATCAAAGGGACATATTGTTGGGATATCAGAGACGTGGTATCACATAGACATAAGCAGTGCAGAATTGGAATTTGGGGAGTACAATGTGTACAGAAAGGATAGACAGGAAGGGAGGAGGGGTTATGCTGTTAGTTAAGAAACATAAAATCTAAGGAAGTGCATCCAATTGATGTTGGTGGACAATGTAATGTTGAGTCTGTTTGGTGTGACATAAGCACTGGGAAAGGTAAAAATGAGAGTAGGTGTGTGTTATAGGCCTAATGAATCTGATCGGCGAATGTGCAGAGAAATAGTCGTCCAGTAAATCAATAAGTCCAGTAAGTCGTTCAGTAAATATAATGGAGGATTTTATTTCCCAGAAATTGAATGGAATTTGGGGGTTGATCACTCACACAGTAGCAAGGTTTTTGTGGATTTATTGGATGATTATTTTCTATAGCAGCATTTTGGGAGGCAACTAGAAGGGAGTAATACTCTTGATCTGATTATCAGTAGTGATTGTTCATGCATTAAGAATCTGCAGATAATGGAAACACTAGGTAGCAGTGATCAGTGTGATGAAGTGGAATTTACTGAGAGGTAACTACCATCAAGGGTAAAGGGAAGGGTTTTGCTTTCTTAAATTGACTAGTGGTCTGAGACAGTATTTAAATTCTATATGGTGGTACCAACTGCTGATATTACCAACAGCAAATTCAAAATGGGAAGCATTCAAAGAATTAATCTTGGAAGCCACAAGGATTTTCATACCATCTAAGAAATATTGTTCAAGGTTTAGTCCTAAATGGATGCCAGATGAACTAATTAGACATGTGGCAGTGAAGAAATATGCATGGGATACATATAAATTAACAAGTGACACAGAAGCCTAGGTTAGATATAAGCTGGTCTGTAACCAAGTCAAAAAGGAGGTTAGGCAGGCAAAGGCAGATTACGAGAAATCTTTGGCAAAGGATGCAAAGAAAACAGCAAAGAGTTCTTTACTTATGTAAACTCTAGAAAGAAGGGGATGAATCAGATTGGTCCATTTGATATTGATGGTTCAACTGTTGATGATTCTGTTCAGGTAGCTGACAAACTAAATGAATATTTTTGCATCTACATTCACACAAGAGGAGTTATTCAAGGAGGGGAATGCCAGAGGTGTATTAAACTCTGGCAGTAAGCTAGATAATCTTGTAATAACAGACGAAAAATTGTTGAAGATAAACATAAGAAAGGCAACTTGGGCAGATGCAATCTATCTAGTTATATTAAAGGAGGCAGCAAAGGAAGTAAGCAAACCCTTAGCCATAATTATGAGAGCTTCCTTGGATTTGGGAGGTACGCATAGACTGTAGAAGTGCAAATGTAACCCCAATCCACATATGAGGATCAAAGGGAAACACAGGTAATTACTGACCCGTTAGTTTAACTTCTGTTCCAGGGAAATTAATGGAGGCACTGGTTAAAGTAGCATTGCAGGATCATCTTGACAAGGTTTCAGTTATAGCTTGAACACAGCATGGGTTTGTTAAGGGGAAGTCTTGTCTGACCAATTGATTGGATACTATGGTATGGTCAAAGGAACTGGATGCAAAGAATAATTTTGATATCATATATTTGGATTTTAGAAAGGATTTTGATACTGTTGCACATGGAAGACTGTTACACAAATTGGAGCAGTGTGGCATTGGAGGCAAATTGCTGCTATGGATAAAGGGGATGGTTGAGTGGAAGAAGACAGGGTGGTAATCAATTTGTGGACTAATGTTATTAGTGGAGTGCCCCAGGGTTCAGTGCTGGATGTTCTTTTCTGCATTCATTAATGATATTGATGATGATATATCAGGCTTAATGTCCAAGTTTGCAGACAATATGAAGGTTGGCAGGGTTTTTAATGACAGTACACTGCTGCAGCAGGATCTAGAAAAGTTGAGCAGATGGGCTGAGAGGTGACAAATGAAGTTTAACATTGAAAAATGTAAAGTACTGCATATGGGAAGCAATAATCCCAGAGTAACAGTATCAACTGTGTGATACTACACTGACAGTGCCAGAGAGTGAAAAAGACCTGGGGGGGGGGTAATTGTGCAGGCAGATATGAAGTTTTGTGCGTAGTGCAGATTTAGCATTAGAAGAGGCATATGATGCAAGAAAGCAAGCTTATGCAGCACAGCCAAAAAAAAAAAAAAAAAAAAACACTTTTATTTCATCCCTCCTTTCATTCGAAATACCTGTCCAGCTGAGTTTTAAATTTATTTAGGCTATCAACTTCCACAACAAGGGACGGAAGTCTGTTCGACCAACCAACTGTTTGTTTGTTTGTTTATTTGGTTTTTAGGAGCATTAGCAACTAAGGCCACATTGCTCTGGGAATATGCGGTGGTCATTCCCTGACCTTTCCGTATTTGATGGTGACAGGCTCGAACCACGGTCTAATCAAGAAGAGTGCGCTACGCACTGCTGCTTCTTCCCACCTGGCTACGGAGGCGCCGCACCAACCAACTACCTGCTGGTTAAAGGCAAACTTCCGCACATCTATCCTACATCTGTCTTTCCTCAATTTGAATTTATGCCCTCTCAGGTGATTTATTCTGAGCAAGAGGAAGAATCCCATCAGCATTTAGCATGCTCAAACCATTCAAGGCTTTATACACCTCTATCAGATTACCTCACCGGTGCCTAGTCTCCAGACACTGTAATTTTAAAAACTTAAACTTTTCTTCATAAGAGCAACCCTTTGTTCCATTCACTAATCTTGTTGCCCTTCTCTGTACTTGTTCCAGCAGCTCTACATCCTTCTTGAAATGAGGCCCCCAGACTTGTACTCAAGGTGTGGCCTGACCATTGCCTTATACAAGGGAATAATCACCTCCTTATCCCTGCTAGAAAAATTCCTGTATATCATTGACAAGACACCATGAGCTACTCTTGCAGCCCGTCTGCACTGCTCAGAGAACTTCATATCTGCCTGAACAATTACCCCCAGGTCCTTTTCATTCTCTACCACTGTCAGTGTAGTATCACAGAGTTGATACGTTGCTCTGGGGGTTGCTGTTTCCCATATGCAGTACTTTACATTTGTCAATGTTAAACTTCATTTGCCACCTCTCAGCCCACTGCTCAACCTTTCCAGATCCTCTTGCAGCAGCAGCATAGCATCAGTAGTGTCCTTAACAACCCTGCCAACCTTTGTATTATCTGCAAACTTGGACATTAAGCTTGATATACCATCATCAATATTATTTATAAATACAGAAAACAATAATGGACCCAACACTGAACCCTGAGGGACTCCACTAATAACATTAGTCCACGATGAGCAGTGTCCATTGATTATCACTCTGTCTTCTCCCCCTTAACCACCCCTTTATCCATAGCAGCAATTTGCCTCCAATGCCACACTGCTCCAATTTGTGCAGCAGTCTTCCATGTGCAACAGTATCAAAAGCCTTTCTAAGATCCAAGTATATAATATCAAAGTTATTCCCTGCATCCAGTTCTTTTGTGACTGCATCATAGTATCCAATCAAATTGGTCAGGCAAGACTTTCCCTTAACAAATCTATGCTGTGTTTGAGCTGAAATTGAAGTCTTGTCTAGATGATCCTACAGTGCTTCTTTAACCAGTGCCTCCATTAATTTTCCTGGAACAGAAGTTTCTCTCACAAGTCTATAATTACTTGTGTCAGCCTTTGATCCTCCTTTGTGATTTGGGGTCACATTTGCACATCTCCAGTCTATGGGTACCTCCCCTGAGTCCAAGGAACCTCTCATAATTATGGCTAAGGATTTGCTTACTTCCTTTGCTGCCTCCTTTAATATAACTGGATAGATCCCATCCACCCCGGGTGCCTTTCTTCTGTTTATCTTCAACAATTTCTCCTCCTCTTTACTCTCAGTTATTACAAGATTCTCTAGCTTACTACTAGAGTTGAATACACCTCTGGCATTCCCCTCGCTAAATAACTCCTCATGTGTGAACGTCGATGCAAAATATTCCTTTAGTTTGTTAGCTACCTGAGCAGGATCATCAACAGTTGACCCATCGTGGACCAGTCTGATTCATCCCCTTCCTTCTAGAGTTTACATAAGTAAAGAGAACTCTTTGCTGTTTTTCTTTGCATCCCTTGCCAAAGATTTCTCGTAATCTGCCTTCGCCTCCCTAACCTCCTTTGTAACTTGGTTACAGATCAACTTGTATCTATCATAGGCTTCTGTGTCATGTGTTAATTTGTATGTATCCCATGCATGTTTCTTCTCTGCCATATGCCTCATTAGTTCATCTGACATCCATTTAGGCCTAAACCTTGAACAATATTTCTTAGTTGGTATGTAAAGCCTAGTAGCTTCCAAGATAAGTTCTTTGAATGCTTCCCATTTTGAATTTGCTGTTGGTAACATCATCAGTTGGTCCCACTGTATATAATTTAAATACTGTCTCAGACCATCATAGTCGCCTTTACGAAAGTAAAAACCCTTCCCTTTATCCCTAATGGTAGTTACCTCTTTGAGTAAATCCCACTTCAGCATACTGTGATCACTGCCACCTAGTGGTTCTTTTATCTGCAGATTCTTAATGCATGAAGAATCACTACTGGTAATCAAATCAAGAGTATTACTCCCTCTAATTGCCTCCTGAACATGCTGATGTAGACAACAATCATCCAATAAATCCACAAAAGCCTTGCTAGTGTGAGAGTGACCAACCCACAAATTCCAGTCAATATCTGGGAAATTAAAATCCCCCATTATAAGACTCTGATTTACTGGCCCAATGTATTTCCCTGTACAGTTTCTTATTATACACATCAGAGTCATTAGGCCTATAGCACACTCCTACTTTCAATTTTGATCTCCCAATGCTTATGTCACACCAAACTGACTCTTCACTGCACTGTCCAGTGATGTTGACTGGCTTCACTTTCTTGGATTTTATGTGTTTCTTTATATATATAATATAAAGCATTTAGGGCGTAAGCCTCAATCTATGGAAAAGTCTAGACTATGTATAAGTATAGTGCGAAAGCATCAATAATACATAGCCAAATCTGAATGACCAGAATATTAGCAAAGCACCATCGTTTTAAGTTATATCTCATATTGTGAATACCTTCACAACGAGTTGCCATGATATTGCTCTACTTCGAATAAGTAACGCTTCACCTGAGGAGAAGACTAATGTTACTTATTCTCAGATGGATACCACCACCCAGATGGCACTGTTTCAGGACTTTTCCATAGCTTGAGGCTTACGCCCTAAATGCTTTATAGTCTAAATACATCATACACCATTAGGCATTGCTCATATTGTGGAGTTATACTTCATAACTGTTTTGCCATCGTTGCATCACTCTGGTACCTACCCACCCACTGAAGAAGGGCCAAATAGCCCTGAAACGGTGCCGTCTGGGTGGTGGTATCCATCTGAGAATAAGTAACATTAGTCTTCTCCTCAGGTGAAGCGTTACTTATTCGAAGTAGTGCAATATCATGGCAACTTGTTGTGAAGGTATTCACAATATGAGATATAACTTAAAACGATGCCGCTTTGCTAATATTCTGTTCATTCAGATTTGGCTATGTATTATTGATGCTTTCGCACTATACTTATACATAGTGTTTCTTAACTAATAGCATAACCCCTTCTCCCTTCCTATCCTGTCTATCCTTTCTGTACACATTGTAGTTCCCAAATTCCAGTTCTGCATTCCTTATGTGTGACAGCACGTCTCTGATATCCTAACAATATCTGCCTTTGATATTTTGAGCAATACCTCAAATTCATCAAATTTATTTACCAAACTCCTAGCATTGGTGTACAATCAAGTATACATGCACCTGTTCCTATTCTTAGCTACCCTAACACAACCCATGTGTTTACTTGTACCGCAATGACTCCCAGCAGTCTCTGAAATATCCTGCATCTTGTTTTTCAGGCTGCTGCTCATTCCAATAGAAGCAGTGCAAGAATCACTTTCACCTCTGCCAGTGGCTACTGTTAATCTATTAGTCCTTGTATCCCTCCAAGCTAGCAGTTTTCTGACTCACCTAATACTGCCTCGATAGCATCAACAAATATTCTTGCACCCTTTCTATTTAAGTGTATCCCATCCCTGTAGAAGCAGTCTCTCCTGTTAACAATGGTCTGCAAGAGTAGCTCATGGTGTCTTGTCAATGATATACAGGAATTTTTCTAGCAGGGATAAGGAGGTGGTTATCCCCTTGTACAGATCTGGAGGCCTCATTTTAAGAAGGATGTAGAGCTGTTGGAACGAGTACAGAGAAGGGCAACAAGATTAGTGAATGGAACAAAGGGGTGCTCTTATGAAGAAAATCTTAAGTTTTGAAAATTAGTGTCTGGAGAGCACCTGCGAGGTGATCTGATTGAGCTGTATAAAGCCTTGAATGGTTTGGACATGCTTTGGATGCTGATAGGATTCTTCCTCTTGACCAGAATAATCGCCTGAGAGGACATAAATTCATATTGAGGAAAGACAGTTGTAGGATAGATGTGTGGAAGTTAGCCAGCGGGTGGTTTATTGCTGGAACAAGCTTCCATCTGTTGTTGTAGAAGTTGATAGCTTCAACGGATTCAAGACAGAACTAGACAAACATTTGGAGTGAGTGGATGGGTGAAATGAGAAGGGTATGTTTTTTTTTTTTTTTTTTTTTTTTTTTTCTTTTGGCTGATGCTATATAAGCTTGCTTTCTTGCATCATATTCCCTTGCTAATGCTAATACAGACGAAACGTAGGTGTACTACTTCAAACCTGAAACAAAAGAACAATCAAAACAGTGGAAGCACGAGTCTCCTCCCCTTCCTAAAAAGTTTCAAGTGCAGAAGTCATGGTATCCATATTCTGTGATGCAGAAGGAGTGATCATGGTTGATTTCCTGGAATGATGTGCCACTATTAATGCCAAATATTACTCTAACCTACTGAAATACTTGTGGTTATTCTAACCACAAGGAACTGAAGCTCAAAAGGCACTCGAAATGGAGTCGTTTTGCCTCAAGACAGTGCACCAGCACACACAACATTGGTGACTTAGGCAACACTTTGACTGGATTTGGGCTATTACAGCATGGAACAAATGGTTGCTCCTGCAAGGAAAGGCTTAAGTTTTGCAAATTACAGTGTCTGAGACTAGGCACCTGTGAGCAGATCTGATTGAGGTGTATAAGGCCTTTAATGGTTTGAGCATACTCAATGCTGATGGGATTCTTTCTCTTGCCCAGATTAATTGCTTGAGGGGACATAATGAAAATTGAGGAAAGACAGTTGTAGAATAGATGTGTGGAAATTTGCCTTTAGCCAGCAGGTGGTTGATTGCTGGAACAAACTTCCATCTGTTGTCGTAGAAGTTGACAGCTTAAATGAATTCAAGGGACACCTAGACAAACATTTGGAATGAATGGATGGGTGAAATGGGAAGGGTTTATTTTATTTATTTATTTATTATTATTTTTTTGGCTGACGCTGTATAAGCTTGCCTTCTTACATCATATGCCTCTACTAATGATAATCTGCTCTACTTATTGAATTTGGCTCCATAAGACTGTTTTCTATTTCCAATCTCATCAAGGACTTAAAAGGTTAGTGACAATACTGTGACAATACAATGCTGTGATGGATACAGTCAACTAATTTGAGTCAAAATTGTTTGAATTTTATTTGAGCAGATTATGAAAGCTATTGGATCATGCCAAAAAGTGTTGACTTAAGGGTGGGGGGGGGGGGGGACTGTTGAAATATAAATAGGTTTTTGTAGTTTTCCAGCATTCCTTCTATGAGAGGCTCGAAACTTTTCAACCTCCTCTTGTATATGTGTATATGCATGATGCTCACTTTCAGAGTTTATATGGGCAGTTCCCAAACCTTTTTTTTTTTTCTCCCAAGTATCTCACTAACCAAATGTAAAGAAACTTTCTGCTGTACTACTTAGTGCATTTATGTTACAAAAATAATCTCTTCTCAGAAAATGTGTTGACTTGGAGTCAACACATTTGAAATGACTGTTGAAATTTAAATTGGTTTTTACAACTTTCCAACATTTCTATAAGCAGCTAGAAACTTTTCAACCTCCACTCATATATATGTATATGCATATCCCCTACAAAGTTTATGCAGTTCCCAAACTTTTTTTTATTTTTTTTTTATTCATGTATCTCACTACCCAAGTGTAAAGAAACGTACTGCTTTACTGCTTGGCCACAGAATAATTTTCAGTAGTTGCGTTCAGTGCAAAGATTTATATTAAAAAGTAAGCTCTTCTCACATTTACAACACTGTGGACATATGCTCTGAAGTATATCTGCCAGTTTATATAAAATGTAAATGCACATATATATAGTAGCAGCATAAAAGAATAAGAAATAGTATTTTGTATTAATCATATGTGGCATCTCAAAATGTGTTTAGTGAATATGATCTAGTGACATAATATTACTCACTGCCGATTAGTGTAGTTTCAAAACAGTAAGAAATTGTCTTTTGAACTGTAACACACACACACACACACACACACACACACACACACACACACACACACACACACACACAGACACACACACGTAGCAGTATGCTAGTTTCATTATGCATTTAAACATAACAATGCAAATTTAAACATAAAGCCAGTTTTGACAAGTAGCATGAATTGTTTGAGGTGTGATTTCATTTCATCTTTTAAGATGCTTGATGTGTGTTTTCACAGAAAACATGAGCTTTGAGATAGTTCCACAAGTAAAAGTTTAGTGGTGTAAGGATGAGTGTAAGGAAGGTAGCCATTCTAATGTTTCCACTCTAATGCTAAGGGAACTGTTTATCTAGTCATTTTCTTAACAGCTATGAGCAGACATGCCATCTTACTGAAACCATTAAAGATATGCTCATTGAGAATGCTTGGAAAAGTTTTATCCTCACCAGGATGTATTGTGTTGTATCATGGTTTGTTTCAGGCAACTTTAATGCAACTTAAGTTGCATTGAACTCATTGCACCAATTAGGATCATCCTTACACAGTATCTGAAGAATTTGTAGTATGTCAAGATGCCATTGATTTCCTTAAAGATATAGTGAATACTGACTTTAATTTTTACATCTCAGTTTCTATATAATGCAGAGATTTTTTTTGGGGTGGGTGCATATCATCTCCCCCACCCACTCCAGCACTGCTGTCAATATTGCTCCATCAGAAAGTTACTGTGAAGGCCCACTGCTTTCTTTATCCATTACTGATCCTCTTTCCTTGAATTTTGACAGAAAGTTGAGCACACAGCAATGGGTAATTGGAAGCTATTCTAAGTGATTGCAATGAACATATTTTCAATTCACTGACTATGACCTCTATCCAGTATGACAGTAAGAAACTAATGAATTTCCCTTCCATTATTTGAGACATTAATTAAACGACTGCCAGTAATAGTAAATAATAAAAATTAGTCACTTATCACATCTACCTGGTAGCCATATCAGCCAGTCTTGTTTCATGTTATATGAATATCACTTGTGTATAAATTTATATTTGGTAAAATCATGTTAGTCAGAATGTGTGTGTGTGTCTGCAATTCTGCACAAACACGAAAGGAGGGATTATATGCTGAAAGACTTGAGAGATTGCAAGGCTTCTGGGGGAAATTTTTATTAGTGTGACCCGCATTTGTGTTTTGTAGTGATAGAATTCGTTTAAACAAAAGTGGTGCAAGGGGTTTTTGCCACGGCTAATAGCTTTGGCAAAAGACCAGAATGCTTGATTACCATTTGGACAAGAAGCAACTTTTCTACTCTTAGCCTGTTCAAAATATAGTTTGGACTGATTAATAACTGCTTTACAATTGTTGCAAGCTTTGGTGTGGGCAGAAAATGAACCTGGACATTTGGTGTATGTCAATTGCAATCTGCAACATTCTAATCTTGAACAGTCTTAGCACATTTATTAGAAATCCGTGATTTGGATAAAGAATGAGATTGTAAGGTGGATTGTGGAATAAAGGATTTCATCCCTACAAGAATAATTTCACCGACACAATCTGAGCAAGTGTTGACATCAGAAGATTTGAAATGGTAACCTGCCCAAGGAAAAGAAGTAATTAATCTATAGACCAGAAAATTGTGAAGAATGACAAGAATTCCTACATGCAGATGGAATGGGCTGGAAAGAGTGTCTTAATGAGTTATTTCAATTTTCCCCTAATTGGCTGGAATAAATGGAAAGGAAACACCACGGGGAACAAATTTTTAAAATAAACTAAATGATTATTATTTGTTCCAGCATGTTACAGAAAATATTAGGGAATATTCTAGACCTGATCATTACTTATGAATCAGATGACATCATGGGGCTTACAGCACAGGAACCAGGCAGTGATCATTAGCATTAGTTGAGGCATATGATGCAAGAAAGCAAGCTTATAGAGCATCGGCCCCAAAAAAAAAAAAAAAAACCTTCCCATTTCACCCATCTGGTCCTTCCAAATGTTTGTCTAGTTTAGCCTTAAATTTATTTAAACTATCAACTTCTACACATCTATTCTACAACTGTCTTTCCTCAATTTGAATCTATGTCCCCTCAGGTTCTTAATCTCAGTAAGTGGAAGTATCCCATCAGCATTGAGCCTGCTCAAACCATTCAAGGCCTTGTACACCT
The DNA here is from genome assembly GCF_048544385.1 of Mastigoproctus giganteus. Lineage (NCBI taxonomy): Eukaryota > Metazoa > Arthropoda > Arachnida > Uropygi > Thelyphonidae > Mastigoproctus > Mastigoproctus giganteus. The sequence continues at coordinate 102,661,511 of NC_143585.1, read as the reverse complement.
CAATCAGATCACCTTGCAGGTGCCTAGTCTCCGGATGCTGCAACTGACTGACAGAATTTAAGCCTCTCCTGGTAAGAGAACCCCTTTGTTTCCTCTCAGCAATCTTGTTGCTCTTCTCTGTACTTGTTCTAGCAACTCTACATCCTTCCTAAAATGAGGACTCCAGACCTGTATGCAGTACTGTGACAAAACTCCATGACCTGCTCTGGCAGCCTGTCTGCACTGTTCAGAGAACTTCATATCCAACTGCACAATTTCCCCCCAGGTCTTTTTCATTATCCACCTCCCTGTAGTACCATACAGTTGATATGTTTCTCTTGGGTTACTGCTACCCATATGCAGTACTTTGCATTTGTCAATATTAAACTTCAGTTGCCACTTCTCAGCCCATCTACCTAACTTTTCTAGATCCTGTTGCAGTAGCATACTGTCATTACTATCATTACCAACCCTGCCAACCTTTGTATCATCTGCAAACTTGGACATTAAGTACCTTCATCGATATCATTAATAAATACACAAAACAACAATGGGCCCAGCACCGAACCCTGGGGACTCCACTAATAACATTAGTCCATGTAGAAGAAGAACTCTTTATTGCATACAAAAGGCACACACCGTACGCAATACCCTTCACGGCTACGAGCCAGGGGGTTTACAGTAAACAAAAAAGTGTCCATTTATTACCACTCTCTGCTGTCTCTCACTCAACCATCCCTCTATCCATTGCAGCAACTTGCTCTTAATGCCATAAGAGCAATGGCAATGTGGGTCATGCAGCCATAAGTTGAAAGGTGAGAAAGATGTGGCAGTGATTAAATAAAAAGGCATGGGTTTTAATTTTGGAAGAAGGGACTATGACAGTTTGATGCTACATGCCATCTTAAACTGTGTTTAAGATGCCGTGTAGCATCTTAAACACAGTATCTCTGCAGTCTGCCCAAATGACAGTTTGGGCAGACTGCAACTATTACATAAGGGGAACAAAGAATTTTCATGTATGTGAATAAAAAGAATAATAAGAAAATGAATCAGCTTGGACCCTTATGTAATAGTTGTGGGAAAGTCTTAGATAACCAAGCTGATGAATTGAATAAGTACTTCCTATCGATCTTTACTGATGGAAGACCCTTTGTGGTGAGTGAGGCTGAGACATACGAATTACAGATTGTTTATTAGAAAAACTTTCAAACCTAACTGTAAGTAAGGTGCATGGGGTTGATGACATGTACTCAGTAATTTTGAAGATGGTAGCCTGAGAGTGCATTAAAACAATGAGGTTTATTGTGAGGACATCGTTGAACTTGGGAGAGATTCTATGGACTGGAAAAGTACCAATGTATTGCCAACCCATAAAGGTGGTTCTAAAAGCAAAGTGGGTACAGAGCAGTGATTATGACCTGAGGAGTTGGAAAATATTGGAGGCAATGATTAAGAATGCAATCTAGGCACATTTAGAGAGAGATGTCATTCTGAAGGACATGCAACATGGTTTTTTTTTTTTAAAGGAAAATTATGTTTAACTAATCCTGTTAACTATTTTGACACAGTTGCTCATGAGCTGGATATAGGAAATAATTTCTCCATAGTTTATTTGGATTTTAGCAAAGCACATGACTTGGCCCCTCATGACAGCTTACAGTATAAGCTGGAACAGATTTTTGTTGGGATCACAGCAAAATTCTAAGGATAGATGAAGGATAGATGCAGGACAAATTGCAATATGGATGAAGATATTAGATATTCTATTGGTGTAACATCGGAAGTGGGGTTCCCCCAAGGATCGGCCCCAGGTGCCAAGCAATTCCAAGCACTTTTCTTTATTTGTATTGCAAAACTTTTGCACTACAAGAAGTAGGCAGAGTTCCAGGAAGGAAATTCGCCTTTCTGTTTCTTGTTAATCTCACTAACCAAACTAACTTAGCTGCTTGGTTACCCTTGTGGCACTGTTCCTGCCTCCCCATGGTGGGGCCGGTAACCTGGAAAGAAAAGCTATTTCCAGGGCTAAAAGGAGCAAGATGATCTCCCACAGGACCTAAGGATCCTAATATGGCTACTCATGAGATAGAAGATTCTAACTCATGCAATACTAAACGTTAAAAAACTGACACTGTTAAAAGAAGGGTTCCAATGCACCTTATATTGCATTCTACCCAAGAACAGTCTTTAGGTAGTCTCTCTCCTTTTAAAATTGAGAAATACCTAGAAAATGTAATAGAATCTCCGAAAACAACCAAGTGCCTGTGATCTGGCAACTTACTCGTTGAGGTCTCAGACAAACGGCAATCGCAACGGCTCCAAAAACTAACATCCTTTGGAGGATTACCGATCACTGTCTTCTCCTCTCGTGCTACTCTAAACACCTCCAGGGGTGTTGATAGCTGAGTGGGATCTCATAAATCTCTCAGAAGAATAGCTGAAAAATTAATTACAAAACAAGGGAATTGTGCATGTAAAGCGCATATATAACAAACAAGACAATGCTCTAGTCCCAACTTGGAATATAATACTAACATTTGATAGCCCCAAACCTCCAATATCCATCAAAGCAGGCTATCTGAATTGTCAGATAAAATTGTACATTCCTAACCCAACATGCTATTTTAAATGCTAAAATTTTGGGCATTCCCAAAACGTGTAGAGATTTAGCCACTTGTGCAAATTGCGGTTCACCCGAGCACAATCACTGACTGCAAAGCAGAGCAACAAAAATGTAAGTATTATATTCAAGTAGCTACTATATACGAATACAAAGATGGAAACAGGAAAACCGTACTTCCTGAAAAGAATCTGTTAAACATAAGCCAACAGCCCCTTGGACAGAAACTGAGGACCACACTTCACTCAAATAATGTCCAGTTTTCTTCAATGGAATTGTAGAGGGTTATTGCTTTTTGACATTCGGGATCTCCTTCTCCAGTATAACCCAGTTACCTTTTGCCTCCAAGAAACTAACTTAACTGCTTCTGTTACTACCTTGCTTAAACATCACATTATCTACAGAAAAAATTGTTTCTCATGTAAACAATTCGGCTCATGGAGGAGTTGCACTTGTAGTCATCTAATATCCTTTCCTGACCATTAATGTTACAAACAAATCTAGAAGTAGTAGCTACTTGAATATCGTCTCATTTTTCTTTTACCACTGTCTTCTTATATCTTCCCCCTAACCAAGACATTTCTTACACTGATCTTGAAACTGTTGTATCTCAGCTCCTTCTCCCCCTTTTGCAACATGGGAGATTTTAACACACACAATCCTCTGTGGGGTAATAGAATACACAATAAATGAGGAAAAATATTAGAAAAACTTCTAGATAAATTTAATCTGACACTACTAATACTGGTTTATCCACTTATCTTCACCTACCTTCTGGGTCAAGCTCAACAATTGACCTCTCCATTTGCTCACCAGCCCTTTTTCTGCTGTTTGACTGGTCTGTTCATGATAGTCTACTGGGTAGTGACCACTATCCAATAGCCTGTCATATAGAATCAAATTCACCACCTTGTCATAATCAGACAGACAAATGGAACTTTGCCAAAGCTGATTGGATAAAATATAGGCAGCTAGCAATCCTAGAAAAAAAAACAGCTGTTTCAAATGTGTCAATAAATAATGTTGTTGATTGTGTAACAAACCAAATATTGCAGGCCACCAAAGCAACAATACCAAGTGTCTACAAGTCATAGAATAAGATCAAAACCCTGGTGGAAACAATGAATGCAACCAAGCCAAACGAGATAAAAATAAAACCTGGAATAAATTTTGCAAGATTCCTACTGCTGCTAATCTAGTCAAAAAATTAGCAGAAAAAGCACCAGAAAAATTAATAGCACTATATAATAACTGTATGACAGAAAGGTATATTCCCAAAAATATGGAAAAAAGCTGTTAACATTAATTCTCAGAAACCCCGAGAAACCGCCTACTGATCCCAAATCATATAGACCAATAGCCCTACTCCCTGTACTAGGGAAAATATATGAAAGATTAATATATAGTAGATTTGCTCAGTACTACACGGAAGCAGGTTTACATTGTAACAGTTAGTATGGTTTTAAGCAGGACAACTCTACGGAGGATGTCATGCACCACCTACTGACAATGGTTAAAAACTCATAGGAGAAATATATGCTGGCAATCTCCATTGACTTTGCCGGGGCATTTGACTCTCTGGTGGCCTAGTGTCCTTAGGAGACTCCGCCAGGCAAATGTCCCCCAAAACCTCTAAGGTAATAAACAGCTACCTTACAGACAGAAGTGTCTCGGTATGCACAAGGTTCCAGGAATTGACACGCCCTGTGAATAAAGGCTGCTTGCAGGGTTCGATCCTCGGCCCTTTCTTCTGGAACATTGTTCTGGCCTTGGATCTGGGTCCTGTAGAAAGCCTGGCCTTTGCAGATGACATGATTTTCCTTGTAAAAGGTAACATGCAAGTGGCTGTAGAGCAAAGATCAAATGCCACCTTCTTGCAGCTGCAGGAGTGAGCACAAATGCACAAGCTCAAAATATCGCCTGAAAAAACCAAACAAATACTTTTAAAAGGCAATTTGGACATAAGATGTTCAGAAATCAAAATTCACACAATCACTATAAAAATGGTAACAGAACTAAAATATCTTGGAGTGGTCTTTGATTCAAAAATAACTTTTCATCCCCATTTGATCTACTTTGTGAAGAAAGTGAAATTATGCAGGTATGATTGCCAGGATCAGTTGAGCAGACTGGGTCTCAAAAGAAAGACCTTGGCAATCATATACTGTGCAATGTTCCTACCCGTTATCACCTAAGGAGCGGCGCCTCCGTAGCCAGGTGGGCAGGAGCAGCAGTGCGTAGCACTTCTTCTTGATTAGACCGGGGTTCGAGCCCGTGACCACTGCATATCCCTGGAGCAATATAGCCTTAGTTGCTAATGCTCCTAAAAACCAAATAACAAACAAACAAACAAACCTATGGAGCTGGTGCATGGTTCACCCGCTTGGCCATAGTAAGAAACAGGAATAAATTAGAATTGATACAAAGGACAATATTACTCACTATTACCAGAGCATGTCGCACGGTCAGCACACCTACACTACAGTTGCTAGCCAGAGCTCCCCCACTTCACCTGAAAGTAGCCAAAAGAGGTTTATATTATAGATTTAAAAAGGGCATATCCACAGAATTTCTGGGGATAGCCCTTGATACAACCAACACCTTCAATGATGAAAAAAATAAAAAAAAAAACTAAAAAAAAAAGAATAGCCACAAAGCTCCATGAGCTATGGCAAATGAAGTGGGAGCAGGAAACTAGAGGTCTGGTTACCAAAAGGTTTCTACCATGGGTGGCAATTGTTAGCCCAACGTCACTTAAGTGGTAATTTTTGCAACATTTATATTGACAGGTCACGGCTCCCTAAAGGTGAAACTAACCTCCTTAAACCTGTTTGTTTGTTATTTGGTTTTTAGGAGAATTAGCAACTAAGGCCATATTGCTCCGGAGATATGCAGTGGTCATTCCCTGACCTTTCCGCATTCTCTGTATTTGGTGGTGACGGGCTTGAACCCCGGTCTAATCAAGAAGCGTGTGCTATGCACTACTGCTCCTTACCACCTTGCTAGGGAGTCGCCTTCCTTAGGCCTGATTGATGACCCAAACTGCACCTGTGGCGAGAATGAAGACTGGGCACACATTCTATATGAATGTATAATATATGACATCCCCAGAACAGCTAATAGCACAGATTGGCCCCCCTTCCCAGGAGAGAACATCTGTTCATCCGAAAAGAGGAAAATTATAAAGCCTTTACATCTTTCACAGTATTCAAAATGAGCAGAACTATCCAAAATGGCAATTCAGCCCCCCAGCAATTAAACAATAATCAATAGTTAAAATTGCCCAAGTTTCCCACCATGCCCAGACAATGACTTAAAAACTGTCAGGATAGCAGTATTCTGCACCCTGACAAACCTCCCCAGGACTACCCTGCCATGTGTAGGAACTTGGGGCCCCATGCCAATTAAGTAACCAGGTAGGGAAGGTAGATATACAGGCAGCCATGGAAGCAGATTAGCTGAAAAATATCAGTAAGCCGATAGCAAAGGGATGTAATGTAGAATGAAAGAAGAATGAATGAATGAGAATGAAAGACAGAATGAATAGGCTGGGCACTGAGTGAACTAGGAATTATGATAAAAGGGAATAAATGGCAGTTTTGGTGAAAGAAAGTTTGGTTTTTAGGAGCATTAGCAACTAAGGCCATATTGCTCCGGGGATATGCAGTGGTCATTCCCTGACCTCTCCGCATCCTCCATATTTGGTCATAGGCTCGAACCCTGGTCTAATCAAGAAGCGTGTGCTACGCACTGCTGCTCCTGCCCACCTGGCTACGGAAGTGCCAAAAGCAAGAGTGAATGGGAATGAGTGGAAGAGCAAATTGGCCGAAAGAATACAAAGTTAAAACTAACTTGCATTACTTTATATATACTAACAACACAAAAACTATCACTGCATTCTCCCCTGGCCTGCAAAAAAATTGTGGCTACTGAAGAATAACAGTAAGTTAAGGTGCCAAGAGAGGGCAGTGCAGAAAGCAAGAGTCGAATAAATGGAATGAATGAAAGTGGGTGAGAGAAAAAGAACACAAACCATAAATGCTACAGTTAAGTACACGCTAACCCTAGTTTTAATTAGTATTTAAATTAACATTACACATCATTGCATCCCCCCTGGTGTGAGAAAAAGATGAAATGAGTGTAAGTGGGGTGGGGGGGAAATATATATATGTGTGTGTGTGTGTGTGAAACTTGAAAAAAAAAATATATATATATATAAAATATAAGAAAAATGTATTAAAAAAGAATAAAAATAGTGAAGTAAATGTGTGTCTCTCCCACCCCTTCGCCTGTGGATTCCCCACTGCCAACTAACATATCCCACACCCGGAGTGGGATGGGCAGCTTGACCTTCCTACCGGATTTGACACTACCTGGACATGACACCGATGAAGACATTCTGCGACTTTGCTGCCGACACGCCATTGGCGATCTGAACTGGGTACTCTAACCCGGTTCCCTTTAAAACTCCATCCCTGGGTAGGAGACAGGTCTCTGTCTCCTCTCCTCCCTGCCTACCCCCATACTTTGCCTGGTGGGGGTCGTCTCCACTGACCTCTTTGGGAATGCCTACTCTATTGTTCCTATTATTCTATCTGTTTTCCCCCAGTCTTCAGTTTCCGCCCTTCTCTCACTAAACCGACTGAGTGCACCCCTTAACAATGCTGCCAAATTCTAATCAACGTCTAAATTGTACTGTTTTCTTGTAAATCTCTTTTGGCCAAATTCTAGTGTACACCCCCCCCCCTTTTTTTTTATAAGGCCTTTCCACTGAAATCCTTGGAAATTAGGTGGTGGAGCCTGCCAGAGTACTTAAACAATCTACTGGGTGCCTGACCTGCCTCCTTGTGGCAAAGTGATATTATTTTGATATTAGTATCAGCCCTACAGTGCAAGGAAGCCACTGGCTTTTGCTGCACTAGTAATAAAAAAAAAAATTATGCACTTCCCTCTTCAGATAGGGTAATTATCCAGTGAGGCATTCCAGTAATCAACAACTCACTAGCTAAAAGAAAACTTTCTACAGTTCTCCTGTAATTTAAATTTAAGACCCATAGTTCATTTTACTAACCCTCACAGAGTCTTATAAACCTCAGTCAGGTCTCTAAGGTGCCTGGTTGCCAAGTTCTGTAGCCCACATAATTGAAGTCTTTCCTTAAATGGTTGCCCTTTTGTCAACCTTGCCATGCAAATTTCTCAGATTTGGATCCTTTCAAGAAGCTCTGTCTTTTTCGGGTGAGACCTACATACATGGACACAGTATCTCAATGGTTGTACAATTGCCTTAAACCAGTGGTTTCCAAACTTCATATTATTATGCCCCCCTTTAAAAAAAAATCTAATCTTGGCACCTCCCACCCTTTATTTCATAAAATAATACAGACACATTTTTAAATGGTAAAAAACGTATTAATACAAAAAATGAAAAAAAAAAAAAGTGATTGACAGAATAATAACAAGGTTTTACTATATATATTCATTTTTAAATTATTTTGTTTTTAATGCGATGGATGTGCTTGTTTATTAGCAAAAAGTTTATCGAATCTAGGTGTCATTGAGGAGAGTGCTACTCGTAGCTCTTTTTCTACTATTAAACGGGCTTGATATTTGGATTTCATTGCAGCCAATGCAGAAAATCCCATTTTGCATAAATATGATGTTATGAATGGCAGCAATACTTGCATTGCTTTGCTTGACAAAGTATTATATTCTTCACTTTGATTCAACCAAAATTGAACTAGGGTTTCACTCTGAAATTTTTGTTTCAATGAAGTATCGTATGATAATTCTATCAATTTTTCATTTTCAATAGGTGTCAATCCAAATTCATCTTGTTCATCGACAAATGGATTCTGTATCCACGTGAACTTTGTAAAATCAAAATCTTCGAAATAATGTGAAAAGTGCATTAGCAAACCATCCAAGTGTTCAGTAAATAGATTTTTGTTTGCTTCAATATTAACTCTGCGCAGAAATCATTTAAAAGTGGAAACATGTCAAACTTATTTTTTGTAAATTTGATTTCCACAGCTCAAATTTTTTTATGAATGCTTTCACTTTGTCTTTTTGAATCAGTGAATGCATTTGTGGTCCTTGCATTGATTTATTCAAAACACTGTTTTCCAAAAATTTCAACCAAATAGGCAAGTTTAACAATAAAGTTATCATTCCTAAATAAATTTGCCTCTTCATTATGATTTTCATCAAGAAAAATTGCAATCTCTTCTTTGAGTTCAAACACCCTTTGAATCACTTTTGCAAGAGATAGCCAGCGCACTTCACAATAGTATAGAAGTGAGGTATAATTAGCTTCCATATCTTCACACAGCTTTGCAAACAACCTAACTTTTAAAGGACTTTTTTTACGTAGTTTATAACTTTTGTAAAAATGTTGTTAAGTTCCTCGCTCATATTTTTTGACACAAGAGCTGCTCTGTGAAGCATGCAGTGCGTCTAGATAACTTTGGGTGCTTTCTTTTTAACTAATGCTTGAAGACCTGCTGGGTTCGAGCCCGTCACCACCAAATACGGAGGATGCGGAAAGGTCAGGGAATGACCACCGCATATCCCGGAGCAATATGGCCTTAGTTGCTAATGCTCCTAAAAAAAAAAAAAAAAAAAACCAAACCGAAGACCTGCTTTGTGTCCTGACATTGACTGTGCTCCATCAGTATAGAGTCCAATGCAGTTATTCCACTTTGTTGTTCTCATCAAAAAAAAGTGTCAATTATATTAAAAATTTCATTGGATGTGGCCTTTCCAGGAATGGGGTTGCAAAATAATATATCTTCCATTATATTAGTTTCTGCAACATATCGAACATATGCAATTAAATGAGCATCTTTAGCTACATCAGTTGCCTCATCTACTTGTATGGCGAATTTCGAAGTACGCAGTCGAGAAACTAACTGATTGCAAAGATTTTCAGATATATCATTGATTCTTCTGCAAACTGTATTATCAGCAAGTGGTATTTGTTGCAATTGTTTTGCATATGATTCGCCGAACATTATTTTAACCATATCAATAGCTGCTGGGCAATAGGGGCCAAATGTCTAAATGGTCAGAGGAAACAACAGAACATAATGCTACACAACAGACCACTCTCTACACAATTTTTAAATCTCCGGCCTCCACAGAGTTCTGTGTCACTCACAAAGAATACAATGCGGAGATGGGGTAAACCCCTGGTGCCATCAGACAACTAACACACTACACACCAATTGAAAGTTGTGCTTTGAAGTGATGAGTCATGATGTCCCTCTGTCTTGACTTTTAAAGTTTCTCTAAATAAGTGAGACAGATCAAACAATAAGCAATTTTCTGCACATCTTTTAACTTTTCCTCCAAGTACACTAATTGTTCTGTTTAGATATGAAACTTTATAAATTAAACCAGGTAAGGTTTCTTTCTGTTTCACATGGGTTGAGGTTCTGAGGTTTAATTTGAATTTAAGTAGTCTCTACAGAGACTGCTTAAATTCAAATACCATCTTGTTTCTGTCATGAAAACCAAGACAACTCTTACAAAAAGAAATTCCAGCAGAACTGTTTCATAAAATGAAAAGTCGTAACACAAGACCAAATTATAATGTAATTGAATGAGATACGTTCCAAAATTTTTCCAAGTACGTACTAATATTTCTGATTTTTATAAATCATTAAATATTTTAAACATTTAATGCACATGTTTTATTTATACTTATATATAAAATAAAATTTTACTTTGGTCCTGTGGAGTCATCACTTGAGTACGTATTTACTCAAGTGATGACTCCATGACCCGTTTCGTCCACATTAAAAACTAAATCAGGGTGGTAGTTGCCTTTGTCTATTAAGCGTTTAAATTCGGAAAGATACTCTTCCACCACTGCAACGTCAGCACTGAAAGCCTCACCAGACACTTTCACATTGTGAATTTTACAACAGTTTTTAAACTGATGAAACCACCCTTTGCTGGCTGTAAATGTTTCAGTGCTACCAGACTCCTCACATATTTCGTGAAATAACGACTTTGCCCTGTCCAGCATTATCACCTGTGTTACAGGAATGTTATTTTGGTTCATATCATCAATGCACAATGCTAACAATTTCTCCTTTTTTTTTTTTTCCCCATTGTCTCACTGCATGAATAAGTTGTTCTGGAGGATAACACACTTGTTATCCCTGTGTGTGCACTTTATTTTATCAACATTGTTCATATCGTTGATAGAATAGAAGGTGTTAAACTCAACGCCTTACACACACACACACACACATCCAACCGATGCTCACCAGACTCCATGTGAAGATCACGTCCATTTTCTCCTTAATTTTTAGTGTTTTACACTCTTTTTTGCCCCCCACAGAAACAGAAACTGCCCTATGCTTAGAGCCCATGGTTACAAAAAAATTATTATTAATGAGAAATAACACTGCGTAACCCGTTAACAATTGAAGGAAAATTCACAACAAAACGAAAATGGTACACTGAATGTAAACAACTCTTGGCATAGCTATCATTCCACCCACAATGCACCAAGAAAAACAAAAGAAACGTCTAGTGCGTGTTTGGACTTGCAGGTATTGCTGCAACATGTTACTGAGTTGTGATTTTTTTGTTATTTTCAATTTTTTCAGGTAATATTTTGAAACAGTTGTTAATGTGAAAAGTCGTAAAATGGCCCATCGTAAAACAGGACCTACCTGTAGTTGTATATAGATTCAAAAATAATTATATATACAAGCTGGAGTTTTAGAGCAAACAAATATATATAACAGTAAATAACTGGCCTTTCAAAAAATTTAGATGCTGCTTTAAAATTTGGTGGCTGCCACATAATAGCAAACATCTTGCAATATATGTTTTAAATTCTAATATCAAACAGCAAAAAATTTTAGCATATAGTAAAACTAAAATGGAAAAACCCCAAATTTTTGAAAGTTCTTCATTTTAATTATTTTATTTTTCCCACCGTTTCTTTTAATACAGTAAACCCCTGCTATTCATTGGTATCTGAATTTGCAGTTATTTGCACTTGTCATGGAAGGTTTCATCGTTTGCTTTTAATTTTTATGCTTATAAATTGAATAAATTTATCAATTTATAAATTGATATGCTTACAAAAGTGATAAATCTACCGTTTTGCAATGTAAAACAGACTTTTTCGAGCGTGTTAACAGAAGAAAGTGACTTCATTGTGGACAAATTCTTTCTAAGACGTACAAAAATATGGCTACGAATAACAAGGGAATGTGAAAAGATCAAAGAAGGTGATGACATTAGCGAATAAAATTGAGTTATTAGACAAAATTTCTAATGGTGAAAGTGTCTCGTCAGTGGCAAAACATAAAATCAATGAGTCAACGGTACGATCAATCAAGAAATCGGAAGAAAAAATCCGCCGCAGTGTCTGTGAAAATGCGCTAATTGCTTCAAAAATTTGCTCTGTAACTCGTGATGTTAAATTAGAAAAAATGGAAAAAGCTTTAAATCTGTGGATAGAAGACGGAACTCATAATAAAATTCCCTTAAGTTCGCTCATCATTTGAGAAAAAGCAAAACTCCTTTATCAACACTTTAGCAAAACTGGTGATAGCACTGGCGGGATAAGTTTTTTAGCTAGCAAAGGCACTGGATTGAAATTTCTAATAAATATTACATTTAATATTAAATTGTTTCTTATTTTCATTTTGATGCCTTATGCTTGCATTTCACTATGTACTGTCTATGTACATAGTCATATTATGAAGGTACATATAATACATACATAGACAAAATTTTAGACTAGGTTTTCTTATATATTTCATACTTTGGAACGGAACCCCTTTATTACTATGGTAGCCATAACTCAGTATTCGTGTTTTCGGTATTCGCGGCATTTCTCAGGAACGTAACCCCTGCGAATAGCGGGGGTTTACTGTATTTCCAAATGGCTTTAGTTTCCAATACTAAAATTAATTACCTCATACCACCTGTTTTCATTCTTACAATGGCTGAAAGTAACATTCTGTTTTACGTACTCTTATCTTTTGCTGGTAAGCAATGGATCCTTCATTCGAATGAACTGCTGAAACATTTAACTTTAGTTCTACTGATCATAACAGTACTTGCCGATATGTGTGGAATGAAGTATTCAAGAAAACTAATGACTTGAATAAATGTGGAAATTTTTCCTCTTTGATCCATACATTCTTTTCTCAATTAAATGCCTATATATTTTCACAGAATTTGTTTTACTGATATATAACAACCTAATTATCTTTCATTATTTTTACTTCTCTTTTCCTCTTCTGGTGCTTCTTTCAGTCACATCATTTCAAATGTGTGCTTGTGAGTATCAAGATATGTAACAGTATCACTAGTGCAGAGATAAGCTAAACTGCATATTTAAAATTTGACACATTATTTAAACTAAAGCACATTGTGATAAAGATAAAATATTTAAACACTGGTGTTACACACACATTTTGAAGAGTTCTGAAATTTATATAAATTAATTCTCATTAAAAAGAGAAAACTTTAAAGTGTCAACGTTTGACACTGGTACTGGTTTACCTGCCTGATCATGCCTGGGTGTGGCAAATGCCTGGAGAAAGCTACCTGCCAATGTGTCATCCTGACAGTGAAGTTTAGCAGAGGCAGTGTGGTTTTTTTCAGGGTTTGGCGTGGGACCATTGGCTGTTTTGGACAAAACCATGAATGCTGAAACCTAGTTAGATGTCATGGACAATAATGCATTACTTACATAGTGGCAGCACATTAAGGAAGGCCCATACCTGTGCCAAAGGGACAGTGCTCCATGTCATACTGCTTGCATTGTAACAAGACAGGTTTGAGGATATGAGCCTTGAAAAGTTGGACTGGCCAAGCTAGAGCCCTGACCTGAATCCTATAGAGAACTGAACTGGTCATTGCTTTGAAAACTGAATGGCAGAAAATACTGGAAGTATTTGCAAAAATCTGGTGGAGAGTGATCCGTCGAGTCTTTAGGCTGTCATAAAGGCTAAATGTGTCAGCACACATTATTAGTTTTCCTGTAAGCAAAGGTTGTATGTAGATATGCAGGTGTCTGGATATTAATAGAACAACATATGAGTCCTCTGTGGCAGCATAGCCAGCATGACATTTTGCCACTTGGCACTCATTTGGACAGTTCTAGGTTAATTTCCCACCAATGACTGGAGGAATTTCTAACATCCTTTTCAATCAAGGCTATAGTTAGCTGATCTTAGGTAGAGGGAGTTTTTCTTCAATATTTATTTTGGGTTTCTCATCACAAAACATGCAAGTCTGCCTATGAACATAGACAGCTATATACAGGATATGAGTAACAAGCTTGTGTCATTAAAACAATAATTTGAATTGGATATACAAAGTGTGGCTATTAAATAACAAGACTGTGTGAGCAGCCACTACATACCAAGCACCACCTGTGAAACAAAGGAACAGTGGTCGACCTCTATTTCCTAATTGTCTGCCAAATCACATTCCAATACACTCATTTGCCTTGTGGTGAGACAGGTATTCATTACTTTGTTTTTGCAGTTTGCCAGAAAAATGACAGACAGAAGAATCAAACAGTGAATCAATCTCAGATTTTTAAAGTCTGAAAGTTGAGTTGCTAACATCAAGTTTATGGGGAAGATACTATGTGAAGAGCTTTCGTTTTTGAATGGCATAATATTTTTACTAATAATAATTTTTTAACCGTGAAAACTGATGAAAATGTGGAATGGATAAGGACATTGATTAGAAGTGATTGTCATTTAGGCATTAGAACTCAATATGGGCAAAGAAATCACAAATTTTAACTGAAACTTAAGCAGAAGAAAAGTGCATGCCAAAACTTTTGGATGAAGATCAAAGAATAAGGAGGCTCCGAGTTTGTGAAGATGTTTTGAAAAGAATTGAAGATCCAGATTTTCTGATTACTTGAGATGAGATTTGATGTTCCAGTATGACTCAGAAACTAAAAGACAGTCAATCAATGAAAGACAACAATACCCTAGACCAAAAAAAGGGAACAATGTCAAAATCAAAAATGAAACCGTGATTTTTGTTTTCTTTGATATTATTATGACTGAATACATCCCACCAAATCACTGTCAAATAATACATTATTGTAGTTCTGACAAAAGCTGCATGAAAAAAATTAAAAGGGACCAGAACAGTGGAAGGATGGTTGGATGTTCAGTCAAGACAATATAGTCTCTGTTCACCAGTTTCTGGCCAAAATGCAAATTCCTGTGTGTGAACATGCAAGAAATTAATATTAAACATTAAGAAAATATAGCATGAAGAGGATACCAAGATGAAAGGAAATGGTTAGTTTAATAGAGCAAATTATACAGTAATGAAAAGTTGGTCTGATAGTTAACCACAGCAGTGGCTGAATATGATAAATCAGTGGTTAATAGAGCAAGGAGTTTCACATATGTAAATATCAGATCAAATCAGGATTCCCCTGTTTAATGTTATGGTAAAGTCATTGCCAACCCAGCTGATGAAGTGAATGGGTTCTTTGCATTGATCTTTATAGATGAAATTTAACTCATAGTAAAAAAGACGACTTAGGCACTGTAATATCAGCAATATGGAAATTAAAGGATTGTTTTCTAGAAGAAATTTTAGTTATTTTAAGTGGTAAGGAACTCTATCAAACCATTAAATGAAAATGACTGCATACTAAACAAAATGTCCATGTAGAATGAAGCTCTTACTAATCATAGAATATCAATTTCATCATCATTGCTGTTACGCTCAATTTTTAGTGTGATGTGCCCCTAAGCTTTCTTCAAAGAGTGCATTATCACCAAAGGCATCAATAATTCCACATTCAATTCAAGAACGATGGCAATTTTCATATTTCACTAACCTCCAATTTTTCACCCATACAACTGTGAAATATTTATACAAATTGTTGGTTGCTTTATTCATCCTGTTAATGTCAATTTGTAAGTCCATCTGTACAGTCCCCTCATTAATGAGTGCTTTAAAAGGGTTGGTTAATGTCCAATAAGTACAGTTAATTAATATACCTCATAGGGAATTACATCTAATTCCATGTTAAAATAGAGGAACCATTTTTTTTATTGCTTCTGTTATGTGATCTGAACTGGTCCCATACTAAAAGAGCTGGCTCTTTTAAAAGGTCAATTGGACTTCTTCATCATATTTTGTTTAGCTATGGCTGGCAATAAAAACATCATTGTGTGCCAGCCAAATTTAGGCAACATTTCCAGAGGGGGGGAAAATGCATTATGATCTGGAAAATACAGTAAGTATATTTTTAAAATAGATAATATGCCACTTTTTATTATTTAAAACAAAATAAATTTCACTGTCACGTGTTAAGACTTTGGTTACAGTGTGACATCACCCAGCCAATTATTAGACACATGTTGGTTATGTGTAGTTGCTTGTAGTTATTGTTCATTGCACTTATATTTCTATCAATGCTAGATGTTTTTTAAACTGCTCAGTGATTTTTTCTTTTTTTTTCCAAAGTAAGAATTGTTTTTTCAGAAACAGTGGCTGGTATTTGTTTTAGAATGTTAAAAAAACTAGAAAATATTTATTTAGATTTAAAAGCTAATATAATTGAAATCAGTGAATATCTCAAATAGTCAAACCGTTGCAAATTTAACCTTCTTTTGTATGAATATGGTGTCCATAATTAAAGAGAAGATGCAAATTACAGGTCATGAACAATACAGATTCCATCAGATGTCAGAATCTGCATCATGGTGGTCGGCTAGAACCTGACCATATTGTCTATCCTGGGCCTAACCTGTTGCAAAAGTAAGGGCTGCCTGTAGTTAGGAAGGCAGCAGTTTTGATTTGAACTTGTGCTGAGTTAAACAGGAGTGATTCCTTGGTTAGTGTACTGTGCAAAGTACTTAGAAATTGAATATTATCCATCTTAAACCATCTTGCTGGTTCAAGATGGATGTTATTATAATTTCAGATGTTTATTATAATACTCTTTAGTTTGCACTAAAGAGTATTATAAACTGTTTCAAATTTAACCTTCTTTTGTATATGGTGTCCATAATTAAAGAGAAGGTGCTAAATAATACAGGTTGCATTGCCACAATCTGCATCATGGCAGTGGGCAAGAACCTGACCTTATTATCCAGTCCAGTCCTGGTTCTAACCTGTTGCAAAACTAGCGGCTGCCTGTATTTAGGAAAGCAGCAGTTTTTATTTGAATGTGTGCAGAGTTAAACAAGAGTGATCCCTTGCTTAGTATATTATACAAAGCACTTAGAAATTGAATAATATCCATCTTAAATCAGCAGGATGGTTTGCAGTAAAGAGTATTATAATGAACTGCTGTCTTTCATTTGTTTTCCCAATTAATAAGCAGTACATTTCTAGCAAGTTTTGAAGTTTGTTACCTAGAGCAATAAAAATGTAAACAAAAATTTGCAAATAGTCTGAATTATAGTTTATATGTTGAAAATACAAAAATATATAGATTCAAAACTGTTACCTGTGTTTTTTTTTTTTTTTTTTTTAAATGTTTACTCTTGTTTTTCTTTACAGTATCATTTCTTGTTTTGGCTGGGATTGCTGTTGGTTGTACTGTGCTCTTTATATTGTTCTTTGATACTGAATATAAAAGGTTAAAAGCAGATCTAGCTGCTAGAGTTAGACAAATACTCCAGCATTCAACTATTTCTGAGGATAGCCTAGATGTTTCAATACGTACAGATCATATAGAGTATACCAGCCAATACTAAAATTTATCTACATACCTGCAATAGTTAAATTGCTCAAATAGTATTCACATCAAGATATTAGTAAGTTTTATATTTTTGAACTAATCTGAACAATTCATAGAGCTAGTCATGGTTCAGATTTCAGTGCTTAGTGTGCCATATGAATATATGAAGACCCTTTCAATTCATTTTATTTAATAAGTTCAGGAATTTAGTTTCATTTGTATAATGGCATAATAATTACCTTTGCAAATCATGTATACCTCTTTCCATCTCTTCAGGTGATTTTTTGCATGTAAAGACTGTGATAAACTTTTTGAATGTTTGTATACCACTTCATAAGTATGAAAACAATATAATTCATGCTCTTTTCATGTTGAATAGGAAAAGTAAATATCTATATTTTGATAAATAGTCCCTCTACATGTAATCTTATCTTGTTTATCTTTACACAGTTAATGAATATAGAACTTGAAAAGCATTCAATTAACACTTGTAAATACTACTCAACCAGTCACTGTTGACAGATTCTTTGTAAGCAGCTAATATTTGGTATTCTTCTGTTATATTGTCAGATATCTTAAAAAAAAAACTTATTGTAAGAAATAGCTTGGCTAATTTAATTTTTTCAGGTGTGTGCATGTGTAAATTTAAATTTTCCAAGGCCATTTCATACATGATTCAAATAAGGCCTGCATTAACATTTTAAAACCTTTAAAATTTTCTGATTTGATATTTGGCAGTATTTTGGGCAAATATTTTAAAAATATCTTTGCTCCATGAATACTTTTAAGCTTAACTGTCTAGCAAATGGATCACTTCCAGCCCAAATTACCACTGTTTTTTTGTGGAACAGCTGGGGCCTATGTGCCTGCTCAAGCATTTACGGTTTATTCAGCTCACAAGGAGAGTTTGTGGTAGTGCTTTTATGATGAAAAAAAATTCTATTTTCATTATCTTTTAACAAACAAATGGTGTAGGTTCCACTGTATATAAACAATTCTCACCCAGTTGCTAACTTATAAAAAAAAAAAAAAAAAAAATCCATACATCTGAACTCAGTTCTCCCCCTCCCATCTTAAAAGAACAATGGCCATGGAATATTTCTAGAATAGGCACCGAAAGTGACAATCATATTTGCAGCAAGATTAAAGAATGATCCCTGCTTTTGAACAGAAGATAGCAGTCATCCCTTAAACTTGTAACAGAAAAAACAATTTTTTAAAATAAATTTAGGGGCAATAGTTCTTAACATTGAGGCAGTTTTATATTGTCATGTTTTTCATCTAAAAATGGGATGGCTGGTCTTCTCCCTTCCCCAAAACCTCTGATCAGCAAAAATTGGCTAGAGAATACAGTTTAGAGATAAAATACATTTTTCCATTCAAAGCACAGTAAAATAATTTCACATAAATATACTTTGTTTTTCCATGTATTTGTTAAGGAGATAGTAATGATTTTTCAATCCTTCCTTTAGTGATGTACCTCTTTTTTATATGCACTTTTTCAATATTATATCAGCAATGAGACATCATTGATATCCTATGGAAATCAACAATGGGAAATAAATAGCCACTTCTTGCCACTGAAGAAGCATGGAGATGTAAAAGCTGTTACTTGTTTTTTGTTAATTTCCATATTTTCATTCCCACAGCTTCAACTATTTTGGATGTATCTTTTGTCAGATTCCTGTTAAGCACAGGAATGACAACTGATCAGTGAACTAGAGTATGTTCCTTCATTGGATGTTACAGGATTGGTGCTAGCCAAGGCACTTTCAATTAACTTTTAAACTAGTAGCTTACAATCTGACATGGTATGCTGCTTTGAAAAACAGAATGATTTTGCTCAGAACAATTTATAATCCATAAATTGTTATAAGCAAAGCATATATAATATGCAAAATACAGTTATCTAAATTGTTAAAGAATATACCAGCATTTATGCTGTAAAGCATAAACTGTCCCAATTCGAGCCAACTGAAGTAGGCTGCAGAAATGTTATTCATCTCTTGATCTTGCTATCAGATTAAAAGAGAAGTTGTGATCATTCCAGCATTAAACTTATGCCCAAGTACCAGAATCCCACATTAGGTCTTTACATATATTTTATGTAAAGCCTACCAATGTTATTTAGCATTGACAGGCATCAAAATATTTGTGTAAGTTTTTTTTTTTTTTATAACATGCATTGTTATGCATGGTACCTGCAATAACCATCACTTTATATAGACTGCTCATACACTAACTTTAGGAAAGGATTATATGTACTCTCCACTGCAATATGGTGTTTAATATGTTGCTAATAACATTTTATGACAGAAAACCTCAAACTATGTAAAATTCACACTACAACATTAGTCTGCATTTGCATAATTATTGTAACATCTATTGTGAAATCCATCAATGAGTTGCTCTCCTTATATTTCAAATGAGTAAAGCTTCCCCATTAGAGAAGACTGTTGTTACTTATTTTATGTTGAGTACCACTACTCAGACAACACTGCTTCGATGCTATCTAGCTTCTCGTCAGTGAGCAGCTAGGTACCCAGAGGTATAAGGGGTGACAACCCAGTTTTGACTTATTTAATATGAGGGACCAAAAGCGTGCTCCTTAGACTAAATCATAATTTAAATTTTACATATTTTGAGGCTTTCTGCCCTAAAATATTAGTTTAAGAAGCACGCCTTTTGACATCTCTCATATTGTATAAACAAGTCATATGGGGTTGTCACCCTGTATACCTCTGGATAACTATCCTCTCACTGATCAGAAGCCAGATGGCAGTGCTGTCTGAATGGTGGTGCTCAACTGAAAATAAGTAACAGCAATATTCTCTAATGGAGAAGTACAAGAAGTACTTCTTGTACAAGAAGTACCATCTTCTTGTACTTATTTGAAGTACAAGGACAACTCATGAAAGATGTTACAATAATGATGCCACTCTATAAACTTCAGTTTGTCCATATATGTTATAATGTAACACATTTACCAGTGAATTAAGCTACTGCGAGTAATCAAGAAAATAGACCAACTAAAAAGTAGGAAGTCATCAATCTAAAACAAAATGCAAAACTAGAGCACAGAAAGGAATGTCCTTATTTTATTTTCTAAAAGTGAAATCTTTAATGTCGATTAAGCTACTGTCTTTCACAATGTAACTTCTGCTGTATCAGATATAATATTATCTCAGATAATATTATACTGTGAATTATCCTTGTGTTGTTTGCATAGCAGTAATTTTAAGTGAGACTGAATTATATATAGCTTAGTACATGATATAAGGTTATACATATTTGAAATGGCAGCATATAATGTTAATCTATACAGCTATTCTTGAATGCACAGTTTAAATAATACTGGATTTTTCAGAACAGGCAAAATCAGTGGCATAATTTTATTTAGCTCATGTTTCCCATGCAATTGCTGATTTTTCATGAACAAAATGAAAATTCACTTAAAATAAAATAAAAAAAAAAAACAAACCACCTCTCGTACTATTAATTCCTTTTAAATCAAATTATTGACCTTTTTATTTCTTCCCAATCAAGATTCTTTTTTCACTTTGTTACTCAAAACTGTGATAAAAATTGGAAATAGAGTAAATCCTCAATTTCATGGACTAATAGAGGAAAGGGTGTGTCCATTATGCCTATTAATATCTGTTAAATAATTGAAAGTTATTTTTTGAGACTATCTGTATCCCACTTAATTGAAGAGTTACTTACTCTCTGTATATATATGCATTAGAAACACTGAAATAAAGTTAAAGAACATTCATTTATTTACTTTGAATTTATTGGTTGATACACAGTATATAATTAGAAGATTTTTCATCTGTAAAATCAAGGGTTTACTGTATCTAATTATTTCAGACATTGTCTGGCAGGTTCATACTTCTTGTCCATTACTGTTATCATTCTTCATCTCTACCTCAAAGTGTTAACATTTTTCAATAATGTACATGTATATTTTTCAAATGTATACATTTTATATTGATATAAAGTTATATGTTATGTAAAATATGGTGTTTTTTTTTTTTCAAATAAGATCTAAAACAACATAATCCTTAAACAACACATGTTGCAATTTATATCCCTGTAACAAATTGACTGCCATGTCAAAAAATCCAGTAATACTTAGTCGAGGGGAAAGTCCACTCTCCCTCTACTCCTTTGCATAACAGCATGCTTTCCTAATCAGATGTGCTTTGTGGTGTTAATGTTATCCATGTGACATTTACTACACATTCTTGTTCAGTTTGAAGTTTATTGCTGAATTATGGCCACCTCATTGTGTGACTCATTAAAAAACTAGTCAAATGCAGCAAGTGTTCCAGAGTATCATTAACAAACTGTAGAATAGTAAGTAGCAGACAGAGTTATTCTCCATTAACTGGTTCTGCTATAAACACACTTCAATTTTTATCCATGGACTTGCTTTATGATAACATCCATCATATGGAAATCAATGATTCTGTTCGTGCACTGTGCCAGAAATTTATCACAGCTGGAGTGGAGACGAGAGAACTTTGGTTTTATGGCTTTTTTTTTTTTTTTTTAACTTAGTAGCATGAAAATTAGTGTGTTTTATATCATTATGGAAAATGAAATGACAAAAGTTAGCCCTTTGCAGTCCAGTGTAACATCATAAAATTTCATTTCCATTGCACCCATCAGCGTTTCTGACTATGGAATTTGTTTTCCAGCTGTACTGGTGCAAATATTGTACTACCATCTGGTACTAAGAATGTGTTTCTGATTATGAAATTTGTTTTCCCACTGTACTGACTTAATTTTTGTACTGTGATCTATTTATACTCATAAAGAAAGAAAGGAAAAAAAAAAAAAAAAAAAAACCTAAATCTGCTTATATTCAATAGTTAACAGTAGGCAGGTTTTTTGTCTCAAAGTCAGTCTGCACTGAAACAAATGTAAACATTTTCAATTATGAAAATTTCTTTTCCCAGTGTACTGATATTTATTTATACTTCCTATATACAATCTATAAAACTAAATCAATGTTTATAGCTAATGGCAGGTAGTGTTTTTTTTTTCTTTCCCCCCTCCTTTGTCCACGTCTGATGTGAAAACTAGTGCAACTGTCAGAGTTCCTAATTATAAAATGTTTTCCCACTGTACTGCCATCCAAATGGATGGCAGTACAGTGGGAAACAATCTGAAAAACTAAGTGGATATTTATATTCAATTGTTAATGCAACAGGTGGTGTTTTAAATGAAAAAAAATTATATAAAGAAATACTGGTCTGAAGAATGTATTTAACATGAAAGGATTGCTGCAGATATTTTGGATACTCCATTTCTACCCACTGACAAAAGGACAAACAAGGAATTCAAAGTAGGGTCTCTAAAGTAAAAAAACATTGTCAGTTATCTGAATTAAAGGGTTTGTGAACATTTTCTTCCAGGAAGAAATATTGCAGCTTTAACTGTTTTGTCATGCTGTTTTTATATATTAGCTCACGTAAACCCAAAAATAAATAATTTTTGAACATCACATTTCAACTAGTCATTTGTTTCATTGATAGAGCTGGACTGCAAAGGGTTAAAAAAAAAAAAAATGAGACAGAAAAATTTTAAATGAAACTGAGCATGCTGCAAGCACTTGGGCCATTTTTTTTAAAGTATTTTTTTTTTTGTCTCATTATGGTGTTTAATATGGTGCTAATAACATTTTATGACAGAAAACCTCAAACTATGTAAAAATATTTGTAAGTTTTTTTTTTTATAACATGCATTGTTATGCATGGTACCTGCAATAACCATTACTTTATATAGACTGCTCATACACTAACTTTAGGAAAGGATTATATGTACTCTCCACTGCAATATGGTCCTTAGATGTATTATGGGATGACTATCACAGGAGAAAAATTAATCATTCACAAGTAGGTATCTGCAGTTGGTACTTTTACTGTTATTTGTTTTTGATTTTTTAAAAATATTTTGCTATTGAGCACAGCCAGGACATGATGCAGTGGCAACATGTCAAACCAGACATGGAAGGATATTTCACAAAAATATCAGGTATAAGCTTTTTTTTTTTTTTGACTCAATACAAATATGTATAATGGCTTTCAGTTGCTGCAGGGGGGGGGGGGGTCGTCACACTTCATAAATGAATACAGTTAAATCTCGTTAACACAAACTCAATTTATACAAAGTACTCTTTTATATGAAACGCATACTATTCCCTGCAAAAGGATAGGCTTTTCTATGTAAATATATTCATTTATTACAAAATTTGGTTAATATGTATTACAAAGTTTGTTTTCACTCTGAGAAATAAATGTTATTTTGTATGTATGTTTAATACAAATCTTGGCACAGTTGTCTGATTATTGCCCCCTATTATTGTCTCTGGCCCCTTGGTTCCCTGCTTCCCAAATGATGGCACTGACTTGTTAGAAATTACTTCTGGGTAAACAAAACCAGTTTAAGGTGTCTACAACATAAGTGCATTCTGAAAAACTGAAGGATGAGCTGTTAAACAGTTTTTCTAAGTTGTTTACATACACTCTTGCTCTCCACGGGATTAAAGTCAGTTGCAATTGTTATGCCAGCTCAAAGAGTTTTTTCGAACCTGCCTTTAAATTAATTTAATTATGGTGACAAAACGTAAATGGACGGAATTAAACTCAAAATTATACAAGAGACCGATAGGATGCAACAAAGCAAAACAGACATTGCAAAGGAATACAACATCCCTTTACCTACTTTATATACAATACTGAAAAACCAAACGAAACTTGAAGTGCATGAAATTGGAGAAGCAATTAAAAAAAGCAGGAAACAAATTCATGGTTTAAAACAAGAGGAGCTTGAAACAAAACTTTTCAAGTAGTACCAACAAATGTGTGCATCTAATTTGCCAATGTCAGGTCCAATTTTGCAAGAAAAGGCAAATTATCTAGCTCAGCAACATAGAATTAACAACTTCAAGTGCAGCAGTGGCTGGCTCCAAAGATTTAAAGACAGGAATAACTTGGTTTCATGAAATTTTTGTGGCAAGTCTAGATTAGTCGACAAATTAAAGGCTACAGACTGGTTGTGGTCTGTATGGTCCACTCATTGAAAATATAAGGCAAAGGATATTTTTAATCTAGACTAGACAGGTTTAATTTATAATTTGCTGCTGAACAAACATTTGCTATTCGAGGAGCCTTGTCATGGTGGAAAATTAAAGATTTACCGTTCTGTTATGCTGCAATTCAGATGACAGTACGCCCACATGTGATTGGTATGTTTTTCAAGCCAAGATGTTTTAATGAGGCCAATAGAAGTGCCTGACTTAGTCAGTCTTTATCAAGTGGACAGAAGAATGGCACTTTGATGATTCTAGATCATTGTACAGCACATTCTGCTGAGACACTTAAGTTGACAAATATATGGCTGTTGTTTTTATCTCCCAATACCACCAGTTTTATGCAACCACTGGATCAAGGCATTATTTATAACCTCAAGAGAGCATATAAAGCCTGCCTGATAAGGTACTTAATCCACAACATAGGAGGGAACAATTTGCAGCCAAACTGGAATGTCATGGGTGTTATCAGTAATCTTGTTATTGCTTGGGACAGAATTCCATCAAGTGTAATAATCAACTGCTTCAGAAAAAGTGGCTTTGGAGAGAATATCATTGATAAACATGGTCCAGTAGACGAATGTGACAGCAACATTGAGGAATGGGGAATTTGAAGGAGCATATGGATTTTGTTGGCGAATTTGAAGAGTTTGTGAAGGTGGATGAAGTTGCTACTACAGCAACACCAACACCAGAAGAGCTGCTGAGCACCAAGCAAAATGATGATATTTTTGTTAGCAGCAAAAGTGAAGCAGCACGCACACACTACCATCTAAAAAAGGTGCCCAAAATGCATTGAGCATAACAGAGAACATGTTGGCCTGCAGTAAGGTTGATAAAGAAAACTATTGCATTTGATAATGTCTGTGCTGTAGTTAAAAATGCATATAGGACAAAATCCAATGTGCAAACAACAATTCTGTTTTAAATTAATTTATTAAAAAGTTAATGGTTTATATGTCCCCTTTTATATCAAGATTGTAATTCTTTTTACTGTGATAATAAAATATTGTTTATATCAAAATACATACTGTGCAATAATTTCATTTCTGTTAATTGCTTTTCTCTTAGTTTATTTTACAAATAAAAATAAAATCTTTAAAAACTGTTATTCTTATTACTGTATTATTAGACAAGTCATTTTTTTTTATTAATTTATTTTTGATATATGGTACATACCAAAAAAAAAAAATAAATAAATAAAAAAAAAAGATAAAGTTTTGACACTTTTGGAGGACCTCGTTATTACAAAAAGTGAAAATTTAGGTCCCGTGAACTTTGTATTAACAAGATTTGACTGCTGTAATAAATTTTCATTTATACTCTTTGCAGCCCTGATCAGAGGAGTTACCAACTGCATTATTTCAGCAGATAAATTGATAACAGTTTACAGAGCCATGTATTTCTGTAGTAGCATACTTGGTTGATTTCTCAGTGTGCATGGCAGTGTCTATATATTGCCATGCACACCAAGACTCACTGGTTTTCACATTACAAAGATCTTTTGATTAAATCTTGCATTTATCCTTACTTATTTGAGTACTAAAGCACAAATAAATCAACTTACACTTTAGGGTGTGGCAGTTTTTCTGACACTGTTTATCCACAAGCTGCTATATACACACATATGCAATATTAGATATCAGTCCAGTCCTATTATATACTATCATGTTTCTTTTATTTCCCATAACTTGAGGCTGTGATCATCACTGCAAGATGCTAATAGACCAGGAATTTTTGGATTCCACGTAACACAATTCACATCCTGAGAATGTGCTTTTTCTACTTTTGTAGCCAGACTGAAAAATGGCAAGTTTGAATCTTCAGTCATTTCTTCTTCAAATATCCTGATATAATCATCCCCACAGGCTGTAGCTAACAGATTGGTTTGGCAACACCTGGAGAAAGAAATGAAGTAATTTTTTTTGACAAAAAAAAAAAAATAAATAAATAAATTTTTTAACAAATAATAAATTCAATAAGTTTAGAGCAAAAGCTTCAGGCATATGAGAACTATACAGCATTATTGTGATACACTGAGATAACGGCCTCAGGTATGCATGAAGCCAAGCCAAGGACAAACTAATTTTCCTATTCCTAAGTGGTATAATTCTCATTTGGGAGCAGCACTTTTCAAGTGCTGCTCCCAAATGAGAATTATACCACTGTTTATTTGAAATGCATGTCATTGCCCATTTCAGTATTTACTGGAACCGTGTTCTATGGTTCCAGTTTTCTCTTGGTATTGTAAACAATCAAGGCTTTTGCCAACTTAAATACACTAACAAATGTAACACTTTATAGTAATTTGAATTGTGAATAAGAAGATCAGTGTTTAAAAATGACATGTAATGTCAGTAATTGGAAACAAATAATGGAATATCGAGCTAACTGTATTCAGTTCATTGGATAAATTGATAAATAGCAAACACTTGTTGCAACGTGTGCCAGTATTATAAAAAAAACAAAGTATCAATAATGTTAAAAATGAGCTAGTATATTTGAATCTAAAATAGTTTAGTCATGAAAGTTGCAACTAAAACAAGAAGTGAAACTTTTAAACGGTTTTTGGCTGAAAAAAAAAAAAAAAAAACCTAAAAAGGATGCATATTAGAGAGAGAGAGTAAAGAAATCCAAATTGTAGAGGATATGTGGTAGCGAAAAATTTACATTGCCCATGTTTCTATTTTCATAATTACAAATGCCTCATTTCTTGCCTCACCCATGAAAGCTTATGTGGATTCAGAGACACCAGATTGTGAACATGGAAGACAGTGTTGTAATCACAGAGCACAGCTGAAAATTACCCAGTCTTCCTAAAATGACCTAGCATCATAACTATACCCTACCTGCAAAGGAGGAGAGATTTCATGGAGGTCTGAATGATGCAGTCCAGCCCCTTCCAGGAATCTTAATAGAAGGGGAAGAATGATTCCCTGGACAGTCTCTTCAATTAAGTCACAAAGACTGGCATGATGACCCAGGTAGAAGCCTGTGATGGGTACCAGACTTTCACACATACCTCAGGATACTACAAGATGGAGGGGATGGATCCCACCAACAAAGGCACATGACAGCTTAAAGCTTATCAATGCCTCAACTATATATACATATATATATAAAAAGCTACATCTTTCATCAGTTTAAACAGTTTTGTTTTTTTTTGCCTGCCACAATGGACAACAGCCTTTCTGTACCCTGGACTGAATAGTTTCCATGCTTTCTGTTACCTTGCAAAAGGCATTGTGTAAGTATGCAGGTGTCTGCATATTTTACCTAAGGACTACGAAGTCCAACTGTTTAGTTAACTTGACAGTGGGGAAAACCAATAATAGGCAGTGGCCACAATAACATAAAATGGGCTTTGTCTAAAGAAACCTATGTGAAGAAAGGTAAAGGCAAGAGGTATTTTTTAAGACAGAGTAGCTTCAATTAACTGAAGAGACAATTGTAGGCTGTCAGTACAAATATATATATATATCAGGTGGTTATAAAATAAGTTTCCCCATTCAGGAGACCTTAGTGTCAAAACAGTTAGAGATAACGCTGTAAAAATTGGTGGATATATCATTTAGGGTATGGGGAAGCGATCTGTAGAAGAAAAAAATTAGTTCAAATTTCTGCTACCAGGGGAGAAATTGGCACTGTAAACATGAGATGGAATACTTAACTTAGGATTAGATTTTAACATCAGAACTTAGAAATCTACAGATATTGTTCTATCCACTTTCCTTCACTTGAGATGACATTCAAACAGAGGAATGTGTGCGACAGTTTCGCATAGCATCTCACTGGGGATGTTGGCTACATGCTGTTTAATGTTTGCTTTCAAATCAACATGCATCTGTATACCACCATGGTAAACCCCATCTTTCAGGTATCCCCATAGTCAGAAATCACAGGAATGGAGATCTCCTAATAGGGTTGACCAGAACTGTGATGTGATTGCAGAAATGAAATGATGCAATCATTTCCGAACATTGAACAGAGCAGTTCCTTCACTTGTCGACCAACGTGGGGAGGGGCACCATCTAGCATGAACACTATGGTTTCCAAGCATTGCCTTTCTTGCAGAGCAGCAATAATGTGATCTCTTAGAAGAGCGCAGTACCGTACACTAGTTACCATACATCTTATGGGGGCATGAGGTGTAGACTCTTCAAAGAAAAATGGTCCAATTATAAACTCTGCTGGGAATCTGCCCCAACTGTAACATACGGACTTAGTGGTCTTTCATGCACAGCAGATGGACAAAAATGTTCCCCATATTCAGCAATTTTGTGCATTTACAGCCACATGAAGAGTGATATGTACCCCATCACACCACGAGATCATTCGAGCCAATGTATTGTCAAGTTCCATATGAGCCAGAAATCGTAGAACAAAGTCTATTCGTTGTTGCTGATCGCAAGAATAGTTCTTGCACTACGTGAATCTTATACGGGAAGAGCGTAAAATTATTTGAAGCACTTTACATAAAGTAGATGAAGTCTCTTGATACACCTCTGGCACTACTGACTATTAGTGTTTCACATTATGACCATTGCAACCGCCACTTCATCCACTGCCTCCGTTCCGATACGTGGTCCCCTGCCTGGAATTACACCTAACTTCTCGGTTGCTTCAAATTTCTTTGTTAGTTTTCAAAGCCCCACTGACGTCAAAGGTCCTTTACACAAACCTTTAAATTTCCGATATTCACGTGGTGCTACATTCATCATCATCCATTTTCAATCCACTGCAGGATGAAGGCCTCTCCAGCAACTTTCCAGTTCCTTCTGTTTTGAGCACTGGCCATCCATTTACTACCCACAAACTCATCAAGTTCATCTATCCATCTCTGCCTTTGTCTTCCAGGTTTTCTTCTAGCTCCTCTTGGGTACCATTCTGTTATTTTCTTAGTCCATCTGTCATCATGTCTCCGAGCTGTGTCCTGCCCAAGACCATTTTAGTTCTTTAGTTTTGATAAGAATGTCCTTTACTTGAGTTTGCTGCCTACTCCACGTGTTTCTCTTCTTATCTAACTGTCTGATTCCCAATATTAGCATTAGCATTAGCAGAGGCATTTGATGCAAGAAAGCAAGCTTATGCAGCATCAGCCAAAAAAAAAAAAAAAAAAAACCACTTCCACTTCACCCCTCAGTTCGTTCAAAATACCTGTCCAGCTGAGCCTTAAACTTATTTAGGCTATCAACTTCCACGACAAGGGATGGAAGTCTGTTCCACCAACCAACCACCCACTGGCTAAAGGCAAATTTCCACATGTCTATCCTACATCTGTCTTTCCTCAATTTGAATTTATGCCCTCTCAGGTGATTATTCTGAGCGAGAGGAAGAATCCCATCAGCATTGAGCATGCTCAAACCATTCAAGGCCTTATACACCTCTATCAGATCACCTCACTGGTGCCTAGAATCCAGACACTGTAATTTGCAAAACTTAAGCCTTTCTTCGTAAAAGCACCCCTTTGTTCCATTCATTAATCTTGTTGCCATTCTATGTACTCGTTCTCGCAGCTCTACATCCTTCTTGAAATGAGGCCTCCAGACCTGTATACAGTACTCTAGGTGTGGCCTGACCATTGCCTTATACAAGGGAATAATCACCTCCTTATCCCTTCTAGAAAAATTCCTATATATCACTGACAATACACCATGAGCTACTCTTGTAGCCCGTCTGCACTGCTCAGAGAACTTCATATCTGCCTGGACAACCACCCCCAGGTCCCTTTCATTCTCTACCACTGTCAGTGTAGTACCACAGAGTTGATACGTTGCTCTGGGGTTGCTGTTTCCCATGTGTAGTACTTTACATTTGTCAATGTTAAACTTCATTTGCCACCTCTCAGCCCATCTGCTCAAATTTTCCAGATCCTGTTGCAGCAGCATAGTGTCAGTAGTGTCCTTGACAACCCTGCCTACCTTTGTATCGTCTGCAAACTTCGACATTAAGCTTGATATACCATCATCAATATCATTTATAAATACAGAAAACAATAATGGACCCAACACTGAGCCCTGAGGGACTCCACTAATAACATTAGTCCACGAGGAGCAGTGTCCATTGATTACCTCTCTCTGTCTTCTCCCCCTCAGCCACCCCTTCATCCACAGCAGCAATTTGCCTCCAATGTCATACTGCTCCAATCTGTGCAGCAGTCTTCCATGTGCAACAGTATCAAAAGCCTTTCTAAGATCCAAGTATATAATATCAAAGTTATTCCCTGCATCCAGTTCCTTTGTGACTGCATCATAGTATGCAATCAAATTGGTCAGGCAAGACTTCCCCTTAACAAAACCATGCTGTGTCCGAGCTATAACTGAAGTCTTG
Source organism: Mastigoproctus giganteus (assembly GCF_048544385.1). Classification (NCBI taxonomy): domain Eukaryota; kingdom Metazoa; phylum Arthropoda; class Arachnida; order Uropygi; family Thelyphonidae; genus Mastigoproctus; species Mastigoproctus giganteus. The sequence continues at coordinate 102,630,773 of NC_143585.1, read as the reverse complement.
TCTAAATGATCCTGCAGTGCTTCTTTAACTAGTGCCTGGAACAGAAGTTAAACTCACAGGTCTATAATTACTTGTGTCAGCCTTTGATCCTCCTTTGTGAATTGGGGTCACATTTGCACATCTCCAGTCTGTGGGTACCTCTCCTGAGTCCAAGGAAGTTCTCATAATTATGGCTAAGGGTTTGCTTACTTCCTCTGCTGCCTCCTTTAATATAACTGGATAGATCCCATCCACCCCGGTTGCCTTTCTTGTGTTTATCTTCAACAATTTCTCCTCCTCTTTACTCTGTTATTACAAGATTCTCTAGCTTACTGCTAGAGTTGAATACACCTCTGGCATTCCCCTCGCTAAATAACTCCTCATGTGTGAATGTCGATGCAAAATATTCATTTTGTTTGTTAGCTACCTGAGCAGGATCATCAACAGTTGACCCATCGATATCAAGTGGACCAATCTGATTCATCCCCTTCCTTCTAGAGTTTACATAAGTAAAGAACTCTTTGCTGTATTTCTTTGCATCCCCTGCCAAAGATTTCTCGTAATCTGCCTTCGCCTGCCTAACCTCCTTTGTAACTTGGTTACAGATCAACTTGTATCTATCATAGGCTTCTGTGTCATGTGTTAATTTTTATGTATCCCATGCATGTTTCTTCTCTGCCATATGCCTCATTAGTTCATCTGACATCCATTTAGGCCTAAACCTTGAACAATATTTCTTAGTTGGTATGTAAAGCCTAGTAGCTTCCAAGATAAGTTCTTTGAATGATTCCCATTTTGCATTTGCTGTTGGTAACATCATCAGTTGGTCCCACTGTATAGAATTTAAATACTGTCTCAGTCCATCGTAGTTGCCTTTACGAAAGCAATAACCCTTCCCTCTACCCCTAATGGTAGTTACCTCTTGGAGTAAATCCCACTTCAGCACACTGTGATCACTGCCACTTAGTGGTTCATTTATCTGCAGATTCTTAATGCATGAAGAATCACTGCTGATAATCAATCAAGAGTATTCCTCCCTCTAGTTGCCTCCCGAACATGCTGATGTAGAAAACAATCATCCAATAAATCCACAAAAGCCTTGCTAGTGTGTGAGTGACCAGCCCCCAAATTCCAGTCAATATCTGGGAAATTAAAATCTCCCATTATAAGACTCTCTGATTTACTGGCCCACTCTATTTCCCTGTACAGTTTCTTATTATACTCATCAGAGTCATTAGGCCTATAGCACACTCCTACTCTCAATTTTGATCTCCCAATGCTTATGTCACACCAAACTGACTCGACACTGCACTGTCCAGCGATGTCCACTGGCTTCACTTCCTTGGATTTTATGTATTTCTTAACTAATAGCATAACCCCTCCTCCCTTCCTATCCTGTCTATCCTTTCTGTAGACATTGTATTCCCCAAATTCCAGTTCTGCATTCCTTATATCTGTGTGACACCACGTCCCTGATATCCCAACAGTATCTGCCTTTGATGTTTTGAGCAATACCTCAAATTCATCAAATTTATTTACTAAACTCCTAGCATTGGTGAACACGCAAGTATATACGCACCTATTTCTATTCTTAGCTACCCTAACACAACCCATGTGTTTACTTGTACCGCATTGACTCCCAGCAGTCTCTGAAATATCCTGCATCTTGTTTTTCAGGCTTCTGCTCATTCCAATAGAAGCAGTGCAAGACTCTCTTTCACCTCTGCCAGTGGCTACTGTTAATCAATATAATTCGTTCCATTCTTCGCTGTGTAGTTCTCGGCTTCTCTTCCATTTTTTTTGGTGAGTGCCCAAATTTCACTTCCATAAGTCATGGTGGGGAGTATACATTGGTTCATTATTTTACGTTTCATACAAATTTGGATATTGCTCCTCAGTATGTGACTATACTGTATTTCCTGAATGCTATCCATCAAAAATTTATTCTTCTCTTGACTTCCAGCCATTTATCATTATTACAGCTAATAACTTGTCCCAGATAAGTATATGGCTCCACCTTTTCAATTACTGCTACTTCAATCATGATTTTTCTTTCTGTGGCATACTTGTTCATCATTACTTTTGTTTTAGCCATATTCATATTTAGTCCAAAATCCTTACTAACTGTGCACAACTGGTTAAGATTTTCCTCTAATTCTTTGGGATCGTGACTTATGACTACAATGTCATCTGCAAATCGTAAATGATTTAGGTACTCTCTGTTCACATTGACTCCTTTCTGCGACCAGTCTAATCTTCTGAAAGCTTCCTCAAGGGCAGCAGTAAACAGCTTCGGAGATATTGTGTCTCCTTGTCGAACTCCTTTCTCGATTTTAAATTTGCTACTGTCTTTGTCTAGTCTAATAAAGGAGGTAGCATTCTCATATATTTTTTTCAAAATCATAATATATGGGGTATCTATGCCTTGTCTTTCCAGTGCCCGAAACATTGCCTTATGCTGTATGGAGTCAAATGCCTTTTCATAATCCACAAATGCCAGGCATAATGGTGTTTTATATTCATTTGCTTTCTCCATTAGCTGTGATATTGCGTGAAGGTGATCCATAGTTGAGAATCCTGTCCTAAAGCCAGCTTGCTCTTTCGGTTGATTCTCATCGAGTATTCTTTCTAATCTGTTAGTAATGACCCTTGTGAACAACTTGTAGATGTGGGATAACAAGCTAATTGGTCTATAATTTCCAATTTATCTCCTTTCTTTTGCAGCAAAACTATGATTGCATTATTCCACTGCTTAGGTGTCACCTTTTCTAATGCACTTTGTGAAGAGTGTTGCCAGTTTTTGTGTTATGTCTCCTCCTCCCAATTTTAACAACTCTAGAGTAACTTCATCTTCTCCCGGGGCTTTCTGATTCTTCATTGTCTTCACTGCATGTTCTACCTCATCAGGAAGAATATCGAGTATGTCGTATGCATTGCTACTTTGCAATCCATCTTCTCCACTGCTGCCATCATTCCCTCGCTCCTTGTATAATTCTCTATAGTAGTCTTCTGCTATTTGAATTATGCCTTCTCTGCTGTTTATAAGTACACCATCGCTATTCTTCGGTTTCAGTATCATTTGTCTTTCTGTATTACTGCTCATGACTGCTGATTTAAATCCTTTGTTTTCCTTTAATGCTTGTTCTACTTTTCTTGTATTAAATCTTCTTATGTCCTCTCTGAGTCTCTTTCTAATGGCTTTGCAGAACTCAGTATACTCAATTTTTTCCTTGTTAGTATTTATCTTGCTCTTCATTTTTCGCCTTCGGTTCATCATATGAAGTGTTTCTTGACTAATTTTTTTTTTCTTTGGATTTCTTTTTTCCCTATAGGTTTCTTGGGCTTTACCATTTCAGAAAGTTGTAATATTCCTTGTCAATACCTTGGTCCTGAGCAGTCTGCAGAAGCTCAAGCTTGTTCTTAAGTTCCAGTACATACTGCTTTTTCTCCTCTTCTGTTATCTCAAAGACCTTTGTATTATTTACTCAAGTCAGTTTTTTCCTTTCCTTTCCTACATCTATATCAAGTGTACATCTTACCATTCTGTGATCACTTCTAACATTTACCTTATTCGGGACAGTAACATCATTCACAATATATCTTCTGTTAGTGAGAATGAAGTCTATTTCATTAGTTGTTAATCCATTTGGACTCTTCCATGTCCACTTTCTGTTCACCCTTTTCTTGAAAAAAGTGTTCATTACTGACAATCCTTGAGATTCTGCAAATTCCACAAGTCTTTCACCTCTTTCATTTCTTTCACCAATTCCAAAATTTCCTATAGTTCCCCTTTCTGCGCTGTTTTGTCTTTTTCCAACCTAATCATTGAAGTCCTCCATAATAATAGTGTAGTGGGTTTTCTGCTCATCTAGAAGACTCTCGATTTCGGTGTATATATCTTCAACCTCTTCATCATCATGGCTCGATGTTGGTGCATAAATCATTATAACCTTTAGCTTGTACCTCTTAGAATTCTTGAGTGTCTTGACACCCTTGGTAATGTACTTTTGAATTCCAAAATGTTTTTTAAATCTTTATGGACCAAAAACCCAACTCCACCTTCACTCCTTTCACTGTTTCCATTGGTGTACAGCAGATTTCCACTTGATAAACTTATAAGTGATTCATTTCTTCTTCTTCTTTCAGCCAAACTGATGATATTCCAATTCACATTTTTCTAATTCTTTTTCCAGCTCTAATATCCTGTCTTTACTGATGAGTGATCTTACATTATAACAGGCCAAGTTCAGTTTCCGTGCATGGCAGCCTGGTTACCCAGAGATTCTTAGCACCCTCTGCTTCCACTCTGATCCTCTCGCTGCTGGGGAGAGGATCAGAGTGGAAGAGGGGGAGTGAAAGCTGCTGGAGACTGAGGGCCATTTGTTTTGTCGTGCTCTCATATGCTGGAGGGTACTGCATTAGGGTGACTATTATTCTGGTAGAAAAGTTTTACTAAAGGAGCACATTCCTTTTTTGTAAGAGCCATAATGGTTATTGATGGTGACACTGGCCTTTCTGCATTTATCTAACAGGTTGTCATTTGCATAAGCAGTGTGCTTTGAAGTAAATGACAACTTTTACATACATTTTCCCCTGGTGGCAGAAATTTGAACTTCTTTTTTTCCTTTTTTTTTTTTTCCTTCTGCCAATCGCTTCCCCATAACCTAAATGACATATCCACCAATTTTCACAGCGCTAACTCTAACCATTTTGACACTAGGGTTTCCTGAATAGGAAACCCTATTTTATAACCACCTGGTATATTATGGGAAATTGTTCAAAGAATTTATCCTGAAAATCACAAAATATTCATTCCGTTGGTGAAGTTCCATAATGTAAGATGCCGAAATGACAAGCAAGATTATGAGTTTAATTGAGCAAAAGAAACAAGCATGGGACAGTTATACACTATTACGTAATTCCGATTTGCACGAACGTTGAAAGAATATATAACAAAACCACTTATAGTGTAAGCTGGGTGAAAGTTCATTATGAGAAAGGACTAACAGAGAGCTAAGACTGGGGATAAGGAGTTCTCATATATGAATATAAAGAAGAAGAGAGTAAACAGGTCCCTTAATTAGCTGAAGTGGAAGAACCATAGCAAAAAAGGCAGACGAGTCTAACAGGTACTTCTCAATGATATTCACTAATGAAAACAAGCTGTTGTTGTTATTATTTAGTTTTTAAGAGCATTAGCAACTAAGGCCATATTGCTCCGGGGATATGCGGTGGTCATTCCCTGACCTTTCCACATCCTCCGTACTTGGTGGTCATGTGCTTGAACCCCAGTCTAATCAAGAAGCGTGTGCTACGCACTGCTGCTCCTGCCCACCTGGCTATGGAGGCACCTTGAAAACAAGCTCAAATTTCTGGGGACTGTTCAGGAGTCAGACTGCTGTGAAATAAGTATATAATCTCAGATACGCTCATATTAGAAAAGCTACTAAGGTTTTATATAGGGTAAAACAGGAAGGCAAAACTCAAAGGGAGGATGGGATGTTTACAGTTATAATTAAAAAGGCTGTATACAAGTGTCTTAAACTGGCGGGAATGTTAATGAGAGCATGATTAGACTCTGAGAAAAATCCTCTTAGACTGGAGAAGTGCTATTATATTGCCAGTACACTAAGGTGGTGCTAAAGAGGAGCTGGGTAATTATAGGCCATTTCCTACCACAGAAATATAGGTTATTTCTGTGGTAGGGAAGATCATGAAGTCCACGATTAAGGATGCAATTTAGGACCATCTCAACAAGAAAGAATGGTATCTCCAGTAATTCCCAGCATGGATTATGGAAGGGGGGAGATCATGCCTGACCAATCTGGTAAGTTACTATGACAAAGTCATTAAACAGCTAGAAACAATTCTGACATTATACACTTGACTTTAGTACAGCCTCTTCTATGGTCTCTCATGGAAGGATGCTATATAAACTGGAAGGTGTCGGTGTTAAAGTGAAGGTAACGGCTTATAATCCTATGCTGGATTGCAAGCTGGCTAAAAGCTACCTTTTAACTGATAGAGACAGAGAATTATAAAAATCATAAATGGTAAGTCTTCAGGGTGGTCCAGCATAAGTAGAATACTCAGGGATCAGTGTTGGGGGCTCCCTCCTTTTTCTAATTTTCATAAATGACATTGATAAGGGTATCAAACTGGAAACTATTAAAGCTTGCTTATGTGAAGGTGGCAAGGGTGGTTAACAATTTGAGTCATGTCATGATGCTTCAAAAAGTCTTGCTGGTTGCATATACACTCTAAAAAAATGGCAACTAAAGTTTAATGCATGTTTTTAAATGTAAGATTATGCATTTGGGGAACAGAAATCCTGGAATCATATACAGTAGGGGCCCACTTTTCAGCTTCTGCTAATACGGCGGTTTTCAATTATATCCTTGTTCATTATGTTTGGCACTTGTTCTGCTTGTTTGGCATAACGAGCTCAGCAGCCGATTCCAAGAAAGGCGTCAGGCACCATTTTATTGTCGGTGAGATTCAGTCTGTTCACAGCATATGATAGTGTAAACATGTTATTCAGCTTTTATATGCATTTGCAAGTGAATAAAAGCTATGTTCCACTTTTCAGCGATTTTCTGGAACCTAACCCGCTGTTTGAGTGGGCCCTACTGTATAAGCTAGGAGGAGAGGAGCTAAAAGAAGATGCATATATGAATGCCATAGAAGGTGTGAACTGCAAAGTCTGACATTTAAGGAGAGACCAGATTAAGGTATTGAAGGGGGTTGAATTAAATTAAATATAATAATATTTTAATGTTACTGAACAAAGCATTGTACTGACAAGAAAAGAAAAAGATCAGTGAGAGTTATTGAACCACCTGTACTTTAAATATTTTGGTACTGTTCCTTGCAGGAGAGAAGATCCAGGGGATACAAATATAAAATTTCAGGGAATAATGATGGGCTGGCTAAATTTAAAGTAGAATGAGAATAGTATTTTTTTTTTTTTTTTTTTTTTTTTTTTTATTGATACAGAAAGCATCTGCTTCTCTGAATCTCCTGACTTTAATGATCGAAAAATTGTTTTATTTGGCATTTCTGTTTTTTTTTAGTGCATCAGCATAAAGTCCTAAATTCCTTATATCAACACCAAGTGTTGACATAAGGATAAGAAAAATTGACAATACCAAAATATTTAAAGTACAGGTGGTTCTGAATAACTCTCACTGATCTTTTTCTTTTCTTGTCAGTACAATGCTTTGTTCAGTAACAATAAAATATTATTATATTATCATAAAAGCAGTAGTTTTGTTTTTCTTTTTGAATTTTGCAATCTAAATGCTGATTTTCTGTCATACATTACAATTTTCATCTACTGTTCTCAGAAGCTTATAATGCTGATTTACTCTATTTAGTTAACTTGTAATGATCTTGTCTTCTGGCAGTTAAACAGAAAAAAAAAAAAAAAAAAAAAGTATGGTCACAGAAGTTGTTGTCAGAATCCTATGAAAAAAGTGTGCAACACTAAATGTTATACCCACATATTTTATCAAATAAGAGCTTAATTTTTCTGCCATATAGGGAGCTGGAGGTGTAAAAATGTGAAAAGATGGTCTCTACCATAAATCTACATGTAGTTTACACAAGTTAAAATTTTTTTATACCAATGCACTGGACTTCTTTATTTAATTTTCAACTGTTTAGTTGTATTCCCAGTTTTTATCATAGACAGAGTATTCTAAGAACATATGTTCTTTGTATGCAGTATCAAAACCAAGTATCAAAATGACCACACTAAGCAATTGTTTACACTTACCAGCTGATGTCATAAATTGGACGGCTGTGGTAACCCGATAGTGTGCAGATACACTTCCATACTGATTCACCATTTGGAGTGGAAACACCTGAAAACAATGACAGTCACCAAGTGAATTATTTCTAAAATATTAAAGTTTGTATATTGAAAGAAAAAAGTTTTAAACCAACCAGATGTTCTTATTACCACTTTAATCATAACATTCTATATAGGATAAAAGCAGCTCTGCACTTATTAAATTTTTACTTAATAAAGTAGTAGTAGTAGTAGTAGTGGCACTTGATGCAAGAAAGCAAGTGTAGGAGCTTATGCAGCATCAGCCAAAAAAAAAAAAAAAAAATATCACACCATACCCTCCAATTGCCTGTCCAGTTCCTCCTTAAATTTATTTAACCTATCAACTTCCACAACGACAGATGGAAGTTTGTTCCAGCAATTAACCACCCGCTGGCTAAAGGCAAATTTCCGCACATCTATTCTACATCTATCCTTTCTTAATTTGAACTTATGTCCCCGTAGGTTCGTATTCTGAACAAGTGGGAGGATCCCATCAGAATTCAGCGTGCTCAACCCATTCAAGGCCTTATAGACCTCAATCAGATCACTGTGCAGGTGCCTAGTCTCCAGCCACTGCAATTTGCAGAACTTAAGCCTCTCTTGGTAAGAGGATCCCTTCATTCCCCTCACCAATCGTGTTGCTCTTCTCTGTACACGCTCAAGCAAATCTACATCCTTCCTAAAAAGAGGCCTCCAGACCTGTACGCAGTACTCAAGGCGTGGCCTGACCATTGCCTTATACAGAGGGACAATCACCTCCTTTTCCCTGCTAGCAAAATTCCTATATATCATTGACAAAACCCCATGACCTGCCCTAGCAGCCTGTCTACATTGCTCAGAAAACTTCATATCTGACTGCACAATTACTCCCAGGTCTTTTTCATTTTCTACCACCTTAAGTGTAGTACCACACAGTTGGTACGTTTCTCTGGGGTTACTTCTACCCATATGCAGTACTTTGCATTTGTCAAGGTTAAACTTCAGTTGCCACTTCTTAGCCCATCTGCCCAAATTATCTAGATCCTGTTGCAGTAGCACACTGCCATTACTGTCATTAACAACCCTGCCAACCTTCGTGTCATCTGCAAACTTCGACATTAAGCCTGATATACCTTCATCAATATCATTGATAAATATACAAAACAACAGTGGACCCAACACCGAACCCTGTGGGACTCCACTAATAACATTAGTCCACGAAGAGCAGCACCCATTGATTACCACCCTCTGTCTTCTCCCAATTAACCATCCTTTTATCCATTGTAGCAACTTACCCTTAATACCATTCTGCTCCAATTTGTACAGTAGTCTTCCATGCGCAACAGTGTCAAAAGCTTTCCTGAAATCCAAGTATATGATATCAAAATTATTTTTTGCATCCAGTTCCTTTGTGAGTTCCTGGACTGGTGCTGTTGAGGTCATGTTTGATAAGTTTAGAAAATCTCTGTACTACCATCTGTTGGAGGAAGTTTGAACTACAACATACCACTTCCATTTATTTTCAGAGGGCTCACAGGTTGCAAGTAATAACCAGTTTCGTTAGTAGTGCTATTGTTCTTTATTACAATTTTGCAGTGGAGCAATAAATGAATATCAAATTTTGCTTTAAACTGGGAAAATCTGCAACAGAAATATATAAAATGTTAAAAACTGTTTATGGTAATTAAATGTTAAGTTGTGCCAGTGTGCCTGAATGGTATATGCGGTTCAAAGACAGATAGATGCGAGTATGTTCGCGATGACTGAAGATAACACAAGTGAGCATTTGTCAACCTCTCAAAATAAGAACAGAGTTGCAAAAGTTCAGGTAACTGTCAAGAGATCGTCATCTGACATTCAAAATGATGGCTGATAAGTTGGATATGAATAAGATGAATCATCAAATTCTGCATGAAGATTCAGCTGCCAGGGCAAAGATTGCACACAAAGGTTGCAGCTGCCAGGGCGAAGGTTGCACATAGTCGTGTCAGAGGTAAAAGATCCTGTACCTATTGAGGGTAGAAGTGGGATCATATCCAGGCTGTGGGGAGTGCTATGTTGGAGAGACAAAATGCAGGTTCAAAGATCGTATGGAGGAACATATTAACACAATAAAGACTGCAGACTATGGAAAATCTGCTGTGGCTGATCACTTCTGGAAGGAGGACCACCAAACTTCTCCAGGCAATGCCATCATTGATCATTCACACAGGGATTGGGACCCCAAATGGCTCAGGCGTTGCGGATTTGTTCTTTGGAATATAATACCATCAATAGACATAGGGGAGTCCATATTCATGCCCTCTTTGAAGCTGTAATTCTTGGACAGGATGAATGCCTGGCATGCTCTCAAGCCATTTCTGGTCTCCATGCATGGAGGATAATGCCCATGCTCCTACGGTAACACATGCTGCGAGCCTTGATCCCGCTAATGTTATTTAAGGATGTGCTGCAAAAGAAGTTTTACTGTTGATAAAGGAGGCAGTGGCCTTTGAAAGCTATGGTTGTTTTTATCACTTTTAATTTCGTATATTTTAATTTCATATTAATTTCATCTATCATTTTATCACTTTTATCTTTACAGTTGTCAGTGTATTTTATTTTTACAACAGAATTTTATCCTGTCTTATCTTATTTTAATAAAGTTTCAGTTTCACTTAACCTATGCATGGTACTAAGTACTATAGGTTCTAATATCTCTTGTGTTTGGGTTTTTCATAAAAAAAAAAAAAGAAAAAAAAAAAAAAAGTCAGATGGTTGATGCGTTTTATTGCAGTTATTATGAATCAAAAAAATAATAAAAATAATAATGTGCCAAAAATTCACGAAAATATAAATAAGCTCATTTTTACTAATATATTCTCCACGCTATCTGTGTATCATGTGATTCAGTTTCATTAACTTATAAATCAGAATTCAGAGAATTTATTCACTTTCTGATTTATGCCCAAATAAGATAACTGATCCAAACAAGAGTTTTTCTTCCATTTTTTAAAGCTATTTTTTTTCTGTCATTTATTATAAACTGTCTGGAATTACTTGGAAACACAAATAAGATATAGCAACATCTACCTGAAGATTTCTAACTACAATTTGTACATAAATGGACACATTATATTAAATTATCCCGAAACTTATACATGTTTACTCCTCTATGTAAATACTTGCAAGAGTTAAGAAGCAGCTTTAGTTAACAAAAACAAATTAAACATAATCTTGTAATTCAGGAGTAGATAAATCACCTTCTGGATTTCCAGAGATATATTCTTTCCATATTTTAACTGTTCTGTCATCACTACAAGAAGCCAATCTAGAACCACTTTTGTCAAAAGCAATTGCCCATACAGTGGATTCATGAGAATTCAGAGTACAGACACAGCCCCAGTCATCGCCATCTTCTTTATAAATCTTCACGGAATTATCATAGCTTGCTGAAGCTAATATCTAGAAAACAAAATTAACAATGCAATTTTTCCAATATTCAACTAGTTTAATTAATTCAACTATTTCAATCAACTAATCAACAAATAATAAAATTGTAGATTAAATTAAAATGGGTGATTCTGACTAATTCTCATACCCTGATTTCAAAAGTAGTATTCAAATTCTCAAAGCTCACGAAAAGATTCGAGCTATAGCATAATTTTACGAATATATATTATTCATAAGGCAAACATATGGAATCACATATACATAACCAAGATTTTTGATAGTGAAGTAAGTAAGAAGTGTTGTCATGAAATATCACATTTTAATAACAAAATTACTGCATAATAATTACACCAGTCTCCATTTTAAGAAATGTGCTTTTTTTTTTTTTTTTACTGCTGATAAGTAATATGACCTGAATTTCTACAGATAGTCTTTCCATAATTTAACAATTCTATCATCACTACAAGAAGCTAATCTAGAACCACTTTTGGTAAATAGTAATTTCCATTTTTGATGGAAATTGCTTTTGAAAATGAAATTTAAAAATGGAAATTTCAGAAGTTAATTGAAATTCTCTATCAGATCAGAATTTTTTACAAAAAAAAAACACACACATACATATATAGGTATGCTTCTGGTTTATTTTGTATTTTTATAGATTTTATAAATAGGTTATTTTTTATATAAAAATACATAAAAACAGAAATATCAAAGCTGCATCGTCTTGCTAATCATAAGACTAACTAGATATCCAGCATGTCTTCCACCATACTGACATCGGCGCCTCCGTAGCCAGGTGGGAAGGAGCAGCAGTGCGTAGCACACACTTCTTGATTAGACCGGGGTTCGAGCCCGTCACCACCAAATACGGAGGATGCGGAAAGGTCAGGGAATGACCACTGCATATTCCCGGAGCAATATGGCCTTAGTTGCTAATGCTCCTAAAAACCAAAATAACCAACCAACCAATACTGACATCCCCCCTTAACCACCCCCCCCTTCTGCCCCTATCTTCACTTAAACTACCAAAATCTTCTGGGAAATAGTTGAGATGTGAGTGCAAATGTACCTTAACGCTCATATTACAGCCTAGTTTTCTGAACTTCTCCAGTATGTTGCTCACAATCATCTCATAATCTCAGTGTTGTTTTTTCCAAAAAAATTGCATACTACATTTTTAAAGCTAATCCAAGCATCTCAGATTGGTTCATGGATTCTTCAAATAGAGTCCAGCAGCTGCTTGCATATTTGAGGTCCAACAAAAATTCCTGCTTTGATTTTGTTGTATGTGAGCAATGGGAATTTAGTGCAAACATTCTTAAAACAATTTCCATCTTTATACAGTGATTCATTAAATCTAGCTATATGTGCAGAGGAGGTAACAGTACTTTGTTTTGATCTACCAGTGGTCCATCTTAATGTTTATTGAACCTGGTGTCAGAGACTGTCTTGGTAGACAGACTTTCTTATTACAATATTCTCTTCTTGCTTAACTATCCCATTTTCTCAGAAAACAATGCATTTTTGTGCAGCCAAATAGCTGACCACTAACTTTAAAATCTCCACACACTAGTCAACCATGATCATTTTACTGAATTTTTTCCAAAAGAAGCTTAACATTTTCATAGTTTTCTTTGATTTGTATGCTGAATAGGCTACAGGAATAGAAGCATACATGTTTCCTTTTTAAAGAAAAACTCCTTTGAGGCTTATTTTGATGAGTCAATAAACAGCCTCCACTCTGTTGGTTAGTCGAAAATTCGAAAAAAGTTCACAACTGTAGGAATGCTGTTGCAATACATCATTGAACCTTCTTTGGAAAAATGAGAAACCAATTCTTTTTCATGATGCTTATACCACGAAAAGACTGTTCCTGGGGTCAACAGATCCTTATATTTCAATCTTGACGCTAAAAGATGCTGCAGACCCTTCGGGTAAATTTAAATCTCTCACGAGATTGTCAAGTTTACTTTGTGTAAACAGCTGCGGTCCAGAGTTGTGAATTTATAATTTTATATCACCCTCTAGATTACAAATGTCAGTTTCAGGATCTGACGGCATATGTAGAACAAATGGTCAAGGTGATACTAGCTTTGCAGCTGAAGTAATGTTGTTGGAGTACACAATGCCCTGCTGTTCTTCATGTTATAGCCCACTACATTTATGGAAAAAAAAGTAGCAGTCAAAAAGTATCTGAGGTTACCTCCACACCATGGGAATGACAAATATCATGGTGTTCTTTGTACCACATTTCTACAATTGCAAATCCTCCACACATGCAAGGCACACCTTATGGGGGTGCCCAAGTCACCTAATTTCATTTCAAAATATATGGCATATATATTTTTTTACAAATGATATAATATCCTGCCTTTGCTTCACACAACGTGGTTACTACAAATGTAACAAAATATATTTGGCTTATTCACGCAATCATCAGTTGCCATTGTCAAAGACATAGAATAAGAAAAATCACATTAGAAGCAGATACTAGTTAGCAGAACTGTACCAGAAAACAACTGAATGTGGAAAAAACACTTTGCATTTTTATATAGTTATCTGACTTGCATGTCTCAACATGTCTAAACACCTCTTGGCACATCTATGCATGCGCCAGCCACAAAGGAAGTATTATGCACATCACCTATACGTGGAATACATAAGAAAACAATCCCTGCTGTTTATAAAAAGGCAGTATGTGACAGATAAAAACATTCAAGATTTTTAGAATTAGAAAAGTTAGAGCTCTAGTCAATCTATTTGTTGCATCAGTGAGGAATATGGCATGAAAAAGGCTTATTTTACAAGGCTCTTGCATGTCACCAACACTTTTCAAAATTTATATCGATATCTGCCTAAGATCCTGGTCAATAAAATGCAATAAAATGGGATTGCCGATTAATAAGAACACCTATATTGACAATTTACTCTTTGCAGACAATCAGGTGGTGATAGTACAAGACTTAGAAGATGCAGACTATGCATGTAGTCAATTGTTTGAGGAATATAAACAATGGAATCTAAAAATCAATTTTAGCAAGACTGAAATGTTGTCTTCAGGATCGGGACACATTCTAAATATTGCAGGTTTTAAAATCAAACAAATCAATAAATTCAAATATTTGGGATCAATCATACAAAGGGATGGAGCATCCCAAGCAGAGATCAATAAGAGAATTGCAGATGGCAGATCGGCATGTTAAATTCTGTTCTATGGAACAGAAATAACCTAAATAAAACAAAGAAACTTATATTTCGAATGATTGTACAAAGTCTTCTATTGTATGGAGCGGAAACCTGGACGTTGAATAGGCACGTGGAAAACAAATTGCTCTCCACAGAAATGGATTTTGAGACTCTCAAGCAAGAACTTCTAGAAGAGACAGAAAATGTAATGAAGACATAAGAGAGAAAATGGAAGTGAAAAAGAATATTACTAACACTATCAAAGAAAAGTGTTTAACATGGTATTGTACTGCTGGTGGGGGCAGGATTTTTGTGTTATTTACACAGACAGTATAGTGGACCCTGGCCCAGCTCCGTGCGTCGGGGATGAACACTGGGATGTGGCTGACTGGGTGGTGCCTGCTCCCTGGCGGCTAAGTGGTTTGCCTACTATTTTTTGGATGTTCCATTTGGATACACGAATATAGGTGGAGATGGACATCAGTCTGGGAGCCACCAGAGACAGTTATATATAAAAGGTAAAAAATGTAAATGATTGTTATTCCAGGTAGCTTCTGTATCCTTCTTTTGTAATACTTCCAACAAAAATATTGAAAAGATAGAGGGGCATCCTTACATTATGCCTTTCATGATGGGAATTTCATTGGATTCAACATTCCTGAGATTTATGATTACATTAGTGTCCTTGTCCCTGTAGTATTCAGTTAAAAAGTTTAGAATGGTGGTATCAATACTATTATCTGCTAAGGTATTTATTAAATGATTTCCGTTCACAGTCAATGGCCCGATTGTACTCTACGAAGCAGAAATACCACTCTTTACTTCTGTTCCAAGAGAAGTCTGTCAACCTTAAGAGTATGAATATCATATCAGTGTTTCCCCCTTACTATTCTGAAGCCCATTTGTTCCTTTTTTTCCCCCCCACAATCTTTTCATATCCTTTCTTTATTCTGTTTTCTAGTGAACGGGTTAGTTCCATTGCACCATGTTTTGTTCGTAGTGAACTGTCGAAGTAGATAATTGGCATTGTTTTAATTGTATCTCATATTATGAATACCTTCACAATGAATTGTCATGGTATTGCACTACCTCAAATAAGTAACGCTTCACCAATGGAGAAAGACTAATGTTACTTATTCTCGGCAGATACCACCACCACCACCCAGATGGCACTGTTTCACGGCTTGTTGGCCTCTCTTCGGTGGCCAGGTAGGTACCCTGGTGTTGCAATCATGACAATCCAATTATTGTCACTATTGCATAATAATCACCTTAGTTTATACTATTGCACACCATCAGGCATCTCTCATATTGTGGAGTTATACTTCATTACTGGATTGTAAAGAGAGTAATATGGAGAATTTAGAAATCCATATTTGTGGCGGCATACAGGTTTGATCTCATAATGTGCATGCCCATGTACATATCCCATGACCATGACCAATGCTAGAATTAATCAAACTAAGAATAATATACAAAACAGGCACAGGATACTTTGATCACTCCCTCTCTCTCTCGCTTGTGAGTAAAATGTAGCAGAAGCAACGATTGAGAAAACAAAGGAAATTACTGGTGCATCATCAAAAGAAACCATCTCAAAGTACACGAGTGGAGGATGAAAGGAGAAAGCTCTAAAAGTAAGAAATGTGGCAGAAAGTCAGTACTCCAAGAATAAGACTGGAGGAGTTTAAAGAGAATTATGCATCAGAATAGGTCTTGTGTGCAGCAAATAACTGGAAAATTCAGTCATCTGAAGATTTCTAACAGAAAGGTTTCTTAGAAGTCAGCAGGAATTGAAGAATCTGGGATGATAATAGTATTTGCTATATAGTGCAAGGAAGCCAAGTGTTTTGCTGCACTAGCAAAAAAAAAAAAAAACCAATCAAATAGAGATAAGGATATACAAATTATATGCTTCCCTCCTCACACAGGTAACTATCCAGTTGACTGAATTTATTCAAACTATCAGCCTTAACTACCTGCGAGGGCAACTTGTTCCAGCAATCGAATTTCTGGCTAAAAGAAAACTTCCTACAATCTAATCTAAACCTCATCCCTGTAATTTGAATTTATGTCCCCTAGTTCTAGATTCGTTATAACAGTGAGAATTCCACCTTCATTAATTTTACTAATCTCTCTCAGAGCCTTATAAACCTCAATCAGGTCACCTCTAAAGTGCCTGGTTGCCAAGGTTTGTAGTCCACATACTTGAAATCTTTCCTTGTATGGTTGCCCTATCGCCAATCTCACCATTCGAGTTGTCTGTCTCTGGACCCTTTCAAGAAGCTCAATGCCTATTATTCAGATGAGATCGCCATACCTAAAATAGTATTCCAAATGTGGTCTTACAATTGCCTTATACAGTAAGATTATGACCTCCCTATCTCTACAGGATAACATTCGATAAACCATCAATAGGACAGCATGGGCTTTCCTGGCTGCCTGTTTGCATTGTTCATAAAACTTCATTAAACTTGAGTACTGCGTACAGGTCTGGAGGCCTCATTTTAGGAAGGATGTAGATTTACTTGAGCGTGTACAGAGAAGAGCAACAAGATTGGCGAGGGGAATGAAGGGATCCTCTTACCAAGAGAGGCTTAAGTTCTGCAAATTGCAGTGGCTGGAGACTAGCACCTGCGTGGTGATCTGATTGAGGATATAAGGCCTTGAATGGGTTGAGCACACTGAATTCTGATGGGATCCTTCCACTTGTTCAGATTACGAACCTAAGGGGGCATAAATTCAAATTAAGAAAAGACAGATGTAGATTAGATGTGTGGAAATTTGCCTTTAGCCAGCGGATGGTTAATTGCTGGAACAAACTTCCATCTGTCGTTGTGGAAGTTGATAGGTTGAATAAAATTAATAAGGAACTGGACAGGCATTTGGAGGGAATGGTGTGATTTTTTTTTTTTTTTTGGCTGATGCTGCATAAGCTCATACACTTGCTTTCTTGCATCAAATGCCACTGCTACTACTACTATCCCTTTTTCAGATCCCTTTCCTCCTCCACTGTTTTTAATTCAAATCCACCAAGTGTATAATTTATTCAGGGGTTGCTTTCCACAAGTGTAACACCTTGCATTTAGCGCATTTAGCAGGCATTAAAACATAGCTGCAACTTCTCTGACCATCTTTGAAGTCTGTTCAAGTCATCTGAAGAGTGCTGGTTTAGCACTGATCATTAACGACTCTACCAATCTTTATGTAATCTGCAAATTTTGACATAATGCCCTCTATTGCAAAATATTCATTCAGTTTATCAGCTACCTGAGCATGATCATCAATAGTCAACCCAGCTATGTTAAGTGGTTCAATCTGATTCATCCCTTTCCTTCTGGAGTTTACATAAGTAAAGAACTCTGCTGTTTTTCTTTGCATCCTTTGTCAAACATTTCTCGTAATCTGCCTTTGCCTTTGCCTGCCTAACCTCCTTTGTGACTTGATTACAGACTAACTTATATCTGCCATAGGCTTCTGTGTCACCTGATACTTTATATGCATCCCATACATTTTTCTTCTCTGCCATGAGCCTCATTAATTCATCTGACATCCATTTAGGCCTAAACCTTGAACAGTATTTCTTAGTTGGAATGAAAGCCTAATGGCCTCCAAAATTAAATCCCTGAAATCTTCCCATTTAGAATTCACCATTGGTAACATCATCAGTTGATCTCACTGTACAGAATTTAAAAACTGTCTGAGACCCCTGTATTCACCTTTAAGTTCAAGTTGCCTCTCGAACATGTTGCTGTAGAAAACAGTCATCCAATAAATCCACAAAAGTCTTGCTAGTGTGCGAGTGACCAACCCACAAGTCAATATCAGGAAAGTTAAAATCTCCCATTATAAGACACTCTGATTTACAGGCCCACTCTATTTCTCTGCACAATTGCTCATTATACTCATCAGGCCTATAACACACACCTACTAAAATGAGAGTCATTTTTCCTTTCCCAGTGCTTATGTCACACCAAAAATACTCAACATTGCATTATCCGCCAACATCAATTGGATGCACTTCCTTAGATTTTGTGTTTCTTAACTAACAGCACAACCCCCCTCCTCCCTTCCAATCCTTTCTGTATGTACTCCCAAAATTCCAATTCTGCACTGCATATGTCTGTGTGACACCATGTCTCTGATATCCTAACAATATCTGCCTTTGATGTCTTGACTAGCACTTCAAGCTTATCAAATTTATTATCTATACTCCTAGCATTGGTGTACATGCAAGTATACATGCATCTGTTTCTACTCTTAGTTACCTTAACACAGCCCATGTATTTACTTGTTTCACTATGACTCCCAGCAGTCCTGGAAATCCCAATTGCCTTTCCTTCCAGGTTGCTGCTCAACTGCATTTCAATAGAAGCAGTGCAAGAATCACTTTCACCTCTGCCAGCGGCTACTGTTAATCTATTAGTCCATGTATCCTCCCCCCCAAGCTAGCAGTTTTCCGACCCACCTAACTCTGCCTTGATAGCATCAGCAAATATTCTTGCACCCTTTCTATTTAAGTGTACCCCATCCCATTGTAGAAGCAGTCTCTAATACTATTATATTGTTATTATATAAATGCTATTATATAACTAATGCTATTATATTAGCATTAGTTGTCCTAACCAGGAGTTCAAATTCAGCCATTTTATCGACAACACTCCTGCCATTACTGTAGACACAGTTGAGACCAAGTAATACTGTATAGTTTACTACCCTGACACTCCCTTGAAGTTATTTAGCTTTGTATTCCAAGATTTTTCTCTCCTCCCCCTCAGTTGAAACTTGCTACCCTCAAACAATCCTATCAACATTGGCTGTTGTGGCAACAAACAAGAATTCACGAGGTGAGTACAAGCAATACTTTGACCCATATCATTAGATAAATGCAGATCTAAATTATCCTTCTTTCCCTAACATAGTCATGCACCTATACAAATCTATTTCTTTCTGTAAAAAATTTAAACATTTGACTGAAGTGGTGTCACCAAAGCCAAGACTAGATAGTGGAACAATGGAAAAGGATAGATGTGGTCTGACAAATCTAGATATGTACCTCTTTGCAACAATGGTATAATGAAAGTGGCAAGTGGCACAAACCTTATGAAGACATGCATCCAGACTGTATTTATTTGGAATAGTGCATATATTACAGTTCTGATACACCAATTCACCTGTATGAAGAATGCAAACTAATAATTAACATGAATGTAAAATAATATGCAACTATTTAACTTTGAACAACATATAATGACATATGAATAATAATGTAAAGATTGTGAGGCTAAATAGCTTTGGTTAGTCTTAACTGAACATAATAGGTTAACAATAGAATTAAAAAAGAAAAAAAAAGTTACTTTGGCACACCAAGAGTCAGCTTCCTGAATTAACTCCTGAATGAATTTTTGAGAACAAAAATATCAATCCTGTAAAGATTAGTTTCATACCATGGAATGCCATACTCATAGATCAATAATTTGTTCTAAGCAGCAGCAGGGGAAATGTGCATTGATAATGGGAATTTGCTTGAGGAACGTGCCAAGGAATAAGAATTAGAAGAGCAGGAGAGTTAAAATTGTGAACTAAATTATAAATGAAACAGCAAGGCTGAAAATTACATTGTAAATTAAGTAGGGTTACCATCCGTCCTCTTTTAACCGGATTTGTCCGGATTTTTTGTCTAAAATTTTATTTCGGGTGGATTTTTATAAATTTGTCTAAATGTCCGGATTTTTATATTATACGCCATTTTTTTTAATGCAAGCTTGACAAAAACTACCAAGTTACATTATACAGAATCTTTTTCGGAATAGGAGACAATTCTTCAATTTGAATTTCCTTGTTGACAATTAGGCAGAAGACCCCGACAACGCTCAGTTTAGTGCATTGAGATTGTTACCAACCCACGCCTGCTTCAGAATTTACGCACATATAAATTTTATATAGTCTAGCAATACAATATTTTGGTTTAGAGAGTAGATAACGCGTGAAGATCAGATGGTGTGCTAGAAAAAGATATATAAATTACAGGAATTCCAGCATGTCAAATAAATACTGACAGTTAGAGGGACTGTTTTCTCTAGAAAACTGTTTTCTCAAATGT
The DNA here is from genome assembly GCF_048544385.1 of Mastigoproctus giganteus. Taxonomy (NCBI): domain Eukaryota; kingdom Metazoa; phylum Arthropoda; class Arachnida; order Uropygi; family Thelyphonidae; genus Mastigoproctus; species Mastigoproctus giganteus. Next base: position 102,610,260 of record NC_143585.1, on the reverse strand, counting down.
GGATTTGAGCTGTGTGCACACCAAATTGATCGAAAGTTGCATACTGTCGACTAAATTTGGTATACTTATCAACGATCCAATCAAGAGGCAGACACTAGTTTATTTAATACCAAAGTTTACCTTTTTTTTTTTAAATACTGTTTTTCACTTTAATTACAAAAATATTTATTATCCATCTTTATACCTGTAGGTACTTTTCTGCAATTAGGTTAGTTTAGTTGTGAATAACATAACCTAACCTTAATAAAATTTATGCTTCACTACTTACAATAAAAAATATTTATTATTTCAATTATAAAAATTAATATTATAAAAACTATACTTCCCCTAAAATGCCTAAAAGGAAGTGCATGTTTACAGAAGAGATGAAAAACAAATTTCCATGTTTTGTATCTGGCCGAGAGGAATGGGAAGCTGAATGTAAAGTTTGAAGAATGGGGACATATGTTTCAGTAGCCAATAAAGGGGTTGGTGATTTGAAGCATCACGTTGAAACTGAGAAGCACAAGAAAGCAGTTCAAGGTGAGGCCTCTTCAGGAAAGGTTACAGATTTTTTTTTGTCAAAGCTGTAGGTAAAATAGAATATGATCTGGCTGCTCTACAGGGTACCTTTGCTTTTCACACCGTTAAACATCATGGTAGTTGCAAATCAATGGATTGCACAAATGTCATGTAAAAAAATGTATTTTTTGATTCTGAGATAGCAAAAAGATTTTCCTGCACTAGAACCAAGACAGAAGCCATTGTAAACTTTGTACTTGCAAATCATTCTCTTAATGTTACTGTAAAAACTTTAAAAGAAAATAAAATTGCATACTGTAGGGTCTCAACTGATGGAAGTAATCATGGTTCTGAAAAAAAATCTTCCCATTAATTATTCAGTATTTTGATGTAAATGAAGGAGGGTTACAAACAAAATTAATTGAATTACAGAAGATGCTAACGAGACTGCAGATCTTGAAAAAAATGGTTTGTGTGAAAAATGTATTGCATTCACTGGGGACAATTGCAATACAATGTTTGGAGGACTGAGACGAAATGAAGAAGGGAATAATGTCTTTGCAAAATTAAATAAATTGTTGCATAACAAGACTTTGATTGGAGTGGGCTGCCCTGCACATATTTTGAACAATTGTTTTCAGAATGCCACAGAACTTTGGGAAGTTGATGTAGAGAATATTGTTTTTAAAATTTACCAGTATTTTCATAATTATACAGTCCGGACTGAAGAGCTTAAGGAATACTGTGAGTTTGTTGAGATTGAATTTAGAGCTCCTTTCTCACAGCAAGACGAGATGGCTTTCATTATTTCCAAGCATCACAAGGCTCACAGATATGTTTCCAGCTTTACAGGCTTATTTTCTGTCCCAAGAAAAACCTCCCATTGTGATTAAAAGGTTCCTTGAAAATGGATTTAGTGAGATTCATCTTTGGTTCATGCAATCACTTATGAGTGTATTCCATACACACATACAACGAATTGAAAGGTAAAGTAACTCAGCTGTAGAAGTGCTAGATGTCTTAGTCTCAGTGAAAGAAATTATCTCGAAATGGATAGATCACAACTTCATGCCATTAAGAGTAAAGGAAATGCTATACAAAAAAAATGATGGACTTGTACTTGAATGTGAAAAATTTTCTAGTGATACAAAAAATCTGTATAGAAATTGCATAGAATATTTAGATAAGTGGCTTCACCATATGGAATCTATTTCCTGTTTTATGTGGATGAAAATGGATGCAGTACCAAGCTGGAACTATGTAGAATGTTCTATTTCCTACTTGATTGACAAAGGGGTAACAATTAATGATGTTAAGTGTTTTGACCAATTTAACAATTTGAAGAAATTTTTTGAGGGTCAAATGAATAATAAAGACTTTAAAAACATGCTTATACATGAAAAGTGGGCCAAATATTTTAGTAATTCAAAAAATATTGAATTCCATTCAGAATTGTTGAAAATTGCCCAGTTTTTCTTTGCAATTCCTCCTCACAAAAGGAATTGCAAAGAAAGAAAGGAATAGGTTAAATATCAATTCTGTAAAAGGTATTTTGTTTTTGCAGTACAATTTCAAACATATGTCATGCGTTGATTTTTACACATATTTGAGAAGCAATCCAGAGCTACTGAAAGAAATATAATTTCTCAAGACAAATATGAATGTACTAATCCTAAACATCAGTAAATGTGGTTTACATGGTCTTTATTTTATTATTTGCATAATATATTTGTCCTCTTTTCTGTCCTCTTTTTTTAATCCAAGATGAACTTTTTGTCCTCTTTTATTTGCCCCAAAACATGTAAATGTCCTCTTTTTATGAGTGCAGAAGATGGTAACCCTAAAATTAAGAGTAATTAAATGAAACATTAAATTAAATGTTGCATAAAGCATCGTAATAGCTGCAATGGAACTCTGTGTTTCTTGAAACAAATCTGATTTGAATACATTCGAGTAGGTTTGAAAGATATTTCTGGGATAATGGCACAATAGTCAAGTACTGGACACTGTCTCGTGTCCACCACTCAAGTGGATGGAGGTGGTATCATGGTGTGGGGTATGTGCTGGACTTGGTACAGACTGGGTTCACTCATACCATCAGAAGGCTATGTTACCTCCAATAAACAACTTTCTGTGTAACGCAGCAACTTCACTCTGCAATGTTACATATTTTACGTGCATTGCGATGAATTCTTGCAAAACAATGCAACTATCCACCATGCAAAAATTGTATCTGAATGGGTTGAGGAACATTAGCAAAGGCATATGATGCAAGAAAACAAGCTTATACAGCATCAGCCAAAAAAAAAAAAAAAAAAATTCTTCTCATTTCCTATAAGTTTAACTACATACGTAGTGTTAAACTTACGGGTAAACTATGGTGTATTTACACCAATATTATATAGTTAATTTCAACCCACAACATATTATGCCTTGTGCATTTAGTCTTCTAAATATTATTATTACCTACACCCTTTGGCATTTCTCATATTGTAGAATTAGCTTCACAACCATGATGGTATGTTTGCGTTACCAGGGTACCCGCCCACTGATGAGTGAGCCAACAAAGCTCCGTAACAGTGCCATCTGGGTGGTGGTGCTCACTGAGAATAAATAACAGTAATCTCCTCTATTAAAGAAGCATTGTTTATTCGAAGTAGTGCAATACCCGGTAAAAACATTAATCACAGATGTCTTGAATGCGTATATACCATTAAAAAAATACTCCACGAGAAGGGTTCCAAGTTGGATGAATAGTGAAGTTGCCACATTACTTGAGCAGAAAAAGGTGGCATGGAAAGGTTACAGAGGAATAAAAAGTACTGAAGCCTATAACAGCTACAAGGTGATGTGTAATAGAGCCACAGAAAAGGTTCGACAGGCAAAGGCAGTTTATGAGAAATCACTAGCAAACAGAGCAAAGAGGGGGGGATAAAGAATTCTTCACATATATAAATGCCAAGAAGAGCATGACAAACCAGATTGGACCTTTACGTAAGGGAAAGGGGATAGTAATAAATTCACCAGCTGCCGTTGCAGATGAACTCAACAGTTATTTTGCATCAATATTTACAAATGAAAAGCCTTTTGTGGCAATGGGAAATTGTGGGAGCGAAGTTAAAAAATATGTAATTAATGATATTGAAATTTCGCAAGATTATTTAATGAAAAAACTTTCGAGCCTACAGACCAGTAAGGCTCCTGGAGTTGATGGAATATACCCTATAATCTTAAGAGAGGCGGCAAGCGAGTGCATTGAACCATTGAGGCTAATTATGCGAGCATCACTAGACTCTGGGGAGATTCCCTTGGATTGGAAAAGTGCAAATGTATCTCCCATACATAAGGGTAGCTCTAAAAGTGAAGTTGGAAATTATCGACCTGTCAGTCTGACTTCAGTAGTAGGGAAAATCATGGAGGCAATGATCAAGGGTGGAATTCAGGATCATTTGGATCGAATTGAAATTCTCAAGGATAGTCAGCATGGTTTTGTAAAGGGAAAATCATGTTTAACAAATCTGGTTCGTTATTTCAAAAGGGTCACTCACGAGCTGGATTTAGGGAATAATTTCGACATTTGTTTATTTAGATTTTAGCAAAGCTTTTGACTCAGTCCCACATGAGCGGTTGCTTTATAAGCTGGAACAGGTTGGAATCACTGGGAAAATCCTTAGATGGATAGAAGGATGGCTTCAGGGCAGGAGGTAGAGGGTTGTGATAAATGGCTATACCTCAGATTGGGTTGATGTAAGAAGTGGGGTTCCCCAAGGATCAGTATTAGGACCACTGTTGTTTTTAATTTTCATAAACGACATTGATGAAGGGATAGAGGGCGTGATGCCTAAATTTGCAGATGATGTTAAAATTGGTGGAGTAGTTAATGATCACTGTCAAGCTGAGCTTCTTCAGAGAGACCTAGATAGACTTCAGGAATGGTCAGAAAAATGGCAGCTGTGCTTTAATCCAACAAAGTGTAAGGTATTACACCTGGGAAACAGTAATCCCAAAAAAATTTATTCACTTGGTGGAGTTCAACTAAACCCAGTACTGGAGGAAAGGGACTTGGGTGTTACGATACGGTCAGACATGAAATTCTCTGAGCATTGTAAACAGGTTGCAAGGAAGGCCCATGGTGTCCTATCGATGATCTATCGAACTTTTGCAAGTAGAGATAGAGACGTGATAATCCCATTATATAAGGCTTATGCTAGACCACACTTGGAATACTGTGTTCAAGTATGGAGACCGCACCTAAAGACAGACATCGAGCTTCTTGAAAGGATGCAAAGAAGGGTAACTCACCTGGTGAGATTGGCAAAAGGGCGTCCTTATGAAGAAAGACTTTGAATATGTGGGTTGCAGAGTTTGGAAACTAGACACCTTAGAGGAGATTTGATTGAGGTACTTAAGGCTCTGAGAGGCATCAGTAAAATGAATGAGGACGAAATTTTCAAGATTATAAATGATGCTAGAACTAGGGGACATAAATTCAAGTTAAGGGGGGAAATGTTTAGATTGGACTGCAGGAAGTTTTATTTTAGCCAGCGAGTTATAAATTACTGGAATAAGTTACCTTCATGGGTGGTAGAGGCCGACAGTTTGGGGAAATTCAAAGGTCATCTGGATAGTACTTTCAGGTAAGGGAAGCGCATAGGATGATAGGTTTAATTTCTTCTTTTTTTTTTTTTTAATTAATTATTATTATTTAGTTATTTATTTATTTATTTATTTATTATTTATTTATTTTTTATTTTTTTGGCTGGTGCAGCATAAGCCATAGGCTTTCTTGCACCATGCGGCTGTTACTAATACTAATCTCACTGTGAAATGGCCACAATATGAGATAAAATCAAACTATGCCTTAACACTATTTATGTAGTTAAACTTATGGGTAAACTATAGTGTATTTACACCAATATTATACAGGCAACTCTTGGTTTACGAACAAGTTCCATTCCTGAGCTTTTATGATATGTATCGTATAAATTAGCAGCCATTTTAAAGCATTAAAACCATGTATTAAACATTGAATGGTCTAAAAAATATGTTTTATTATAATGCACGTATGCCTTATGTGGAACATAATTTTAAAACTTTTTTAAAATGTTTTTATAGAAGACTGCACAGTTAATTTTTTTTATTATTCAAAAATCTCACTGCAGCATGCTAGACAGTCATAAACGCCACTTTTCACGTTTGCAATTCTTTCCATATTTGCGTCTTCTTCTTCAATGATTGCCAACCCCTCAAAAATTGATTTAAAAGCTGCAGCCATTTTCTGCCTTGTAAATGTTCTGGGAGGCTGTGGAATATCAGGTTCTTCTGTTACTTCAGAATTTAGAATGCATCTCTATTTCAATTATTTCATCGGTTGTTAATTCCTAAAAATGTAAGTCCAAAAGCTCTCTCACATCAGTCACATCAAGGTCAAGGTCCATTTTATTGCCCAGTTCAGCAATTTCCTGATAATTATTGTAATAAATATATTTTTTAGAAGTTCATTTATTTTTTATTTTATTTTTTTTTTGATTTGGTAGTTGTTGGCGCATCGGCTTCTGTGACCATATTGCACCTCCCAAAGTTTTTGCAGTACTTTGATCCAAGCCCGAGGCGGGAATCGAACCCGCGACCTTTGGGTTGCCGGGCAGGTACTTTACCCACTCGGCTGTTCATTTATTTAAATCTTACAATTATGTTCACTATACGTTTGGCATTTCGTTTTATAAGGAACTCTATCTATTGGCGACTTTACAAAATTTTGAATGATTGTGACATTCGTTATAGCGAAAGTTCGTAAACCGAGAGTTTCCTGTATATTTAATTTCAACCCATAACATATTATGCCTTGTGCAGTTAGTTTTCTAGAATCATATATAAAATCACAATCTGATTCGATGCAAAAATACAAAACAAAACGAAATTGAAATTAAAGTACAAAGTGGTATAAATCAAATCAACGGAATTTTTTAGTGGGAACAATGTGCTTGATATATTTCATAATTGCTGTGTATCTTGGTTTAATATTTTGGGACAGCTACCTGAAGATCTAGATCCAAGTGAAGTTTATTTCTCAATGCGGTTTTAATAATAGTCATTGCAGAGAAAGTCACCTCACGTAGGTACGTTGATCCAAATGGAAGGATTGCATCACTTGCTCTGCTTACCAAATCAACCGATGGATCACCCCCATGGATCATCTCGTGCACCCCACTTTGGAGACCACCGGTCTAGATGATACTGCAGTGCTTCTTTAACAGTGCACTCCATTAATTTCCCTGGAACAGAAGTTAATCTAACAGGTCTGTAATTACTTGTGTCGCCCGTTGATCCTCCTTTGTGAATTGGGGTCACTTTTGCACATCTCCAGTCCATGGTTATGTCCCCTGAGTCCAAGGAAGCTCTCATAATCATGGCGAAGGGTTTGCTTACTTCCTTTGCTGCCTCCTTTAATATAACTGGATAGATCCCATCCAGTTATATCCAACAATTTCTCCTCCACTTTGCTCTCAGTTATTACAAAATAATCTAGCTAACTGCCAGAGTTTAATACACCTCTGGCATTACCCTCCCTGAATAACTCCTCATGTGTGAATGTAGATGCAAAATACTCATTTAGTTTGTTAGCTAACTGAGCATGATCATCAACAGTTGAACCATTGATATCAAGTGGACCGATCTGATTCATTCCCTTCCTTCTAGAGTTTACATAAGTAAAGAACTCTTTGCTGTTTTCCTTTGCATCCTTTGCCAAAGATTTCTCGTAATCTGTCTTTGCCTGCCTAACCTTCTTTGTGACTTGGTTACAGACCAGCTTATTTCTATCATAGGCTTCTGTGTCACCTGTTAATTTATATGTATCAAGATTCCCAACATCTACCCTGACCTGCCTAATTCTTCAAATCCGAATCCAATGGAGAATGTCTGAGATATGTTGAAAAGGCCAGTTTGATTTAACAGTTCTCTATCAACACAGTACAGCAACTGACAAACTGATGGAAGAATAGTCAAATTTAGAACTAGATTTGCTCAGACACTGAATAGAATGTCAGTGTCATGGCTTAATGTGTAGAGGCTGTAATTTGAGAAAAACATGGCCTGACCATGTACTGAATAAAGAGTTCTAATTTTTTGGCCAGTGACTATGTTATACAAAAAGTTTTAATTTAAAACTGAAACACTACTTTTATGGAAGATATAGGAAGTTTGCTAATATTACTGCAATAATTACACTCAACCAAGCAATTAAAAATTTTACTATAAAATAAAATACTATGATACAATATCGGAAGGCTAAACTATTACAATAAAATAATTACAATAAAAATTACAAATTGTAAAAATATTACAATAAATTACGATAAAACAATTAAAAACAATACTAAAATCGTTAAAATTTGCTAAAATACCGAAACTTTCGGAGACTGCTGTCTCCTTCTTCAACAGTGTACTATTACTGCAGTGACACATCTTTAAGTAGCAGGCCCATGGCACTCAAACACGTGACTCACAAGGCACATGGTCGGCATTCCCCACATGCGCATTGGAAACAGAAATGGCTCAGGAGCATGTCAAACGGAACCAATCATCCCGTCTGAGGACAACCGCCTCAAACAGGGGGCATAAACACATACCCCTGTCCTTGTTAATAGTATTATGACTGGATGAACCGATTCGCAAGCTCTCGGGCCACTTGCGTTCCCAAAATCCATGGGCACAGTCAGTAATGACCACGTCCTCAGGGGAGATCTGATGTTGCTTGGAATGCAAGCGGCTCCGGTCCGATGGAATGCAAGTGGCTCGAAACCTTGCGAATCGGTTCATCCAGTCATAATACTATTAACAAGGACAGGGGTATGCATTTACACCCCCTGTTTGAGGTGGTTGTCCTCAAGCGGGATGATTGGTTCCATTTGACACGCTCCCGAGCCACTTCCGTTTCCGATGCGCATGTGGGGAATGCCGACCATGTGCCTGGTGAGTCACATGTTTGAGTGCCATGGGCCTGCTACTTAAAGATGTGTCACTGCAGTAGTAGTACACTGTTGAAGAAGGAGACAGCAGTCTCCGAAAGCTTCGGTATTTTAGCAAATTTTAATGATTTTAGTATTGTTTTTAATTGTTTTATCGTAATTTATTTTATGTTATTGTAATAGTTTAGTCTTCCGATATTGTATCATAGTATTTTATTTTATAGTAAAATTTTTAATCGCTTGGCTAGTGTTTGAGTGTAATTATTGCAGTATGGAATTTCCCAGCCCCATAGGCCTGTTTGAAGGTATAGTTTGCTAATATTGTTATTATAAATATACAAGAAGGGAGCTACAATAGTACAAATCCTTCCTAGTTACCTCTTTTGTAGGATGCCAGAGAACTTTTTTTACATCTTGAGAATGGGAGCTGAGAACACTGGCACATTCATATTCATCATCTTCACTAACTGAAATAAACAAGATCATCTATTATAAAGAAAGGTTCTGGCTTTGACCATAACAAGAATACATGGAAAATTTTTAAAAGAATGCAAAAAATTAATATTGCCAATTTAAAAAAAATTATATATATATATATATATATTTTTTGCATATCTGCCAACTTTCGACTTCACAAAGTTGGAGATCAGGCAATTGTAAGTTCAAGAAAAATAGATTTTTTTGGGGAAAAAAGCAGGAGTTTTTGTAGAGTCAGGTGAGGTCCCCATGGACTGGAGATTTGCAAATGTATCCCCAATTCAAAAGGGGGTTCAAAAGATGACACAAATAATTATAGACCTGTTAGTTTAACTTCTGTTCCAGGGAAAATAATGGAGTCAATGGTTAAAAAGGTGGTACAGGATATCACCTAGACAAGACAGCAGTAATAGCTCAGACTCGGCATGGGTTTGTTAAGGGGAAGTCTTGTCTGGCCAATTTGACTAGATACTACGATGTGGTCACAAAGGAACTGGATGCAAAAAATAATTTTGATATCATATACTTGGATTTCAGGAAAGCTTTTGATACTGTTGCACATGGAGACTGCTTTACAAATTGGAGCGGTATGGCATTAAGGGCAAGTTACTGAATGGATAAGGGGATGGTTGAGTGGGAGACAGCAGAAAGTGGTAATAAATGGACACTGCTCTACGTGGACTAATGTTATTAGCGGAGTGCCCCAGGGCTTGGTGCTGGGCCCATTGTTGTTTTGTGTATTTATCAATGATATTGATGAAGATATATCAGGCTTAATGTCCAAGTTTGCAGATGATACAAAGGTTGGCAGGGTTCTTAATGACAGCAAAGACAGTATGCTACTGCAACAGGATCTAGAAAAGTTAGGCAGATGGGTTCAGAAGTGGCAACTGAAGTTTAACATTTCTTTCGGGTAGCAGTAACCCAAGAGAAAAATGTACCAACTGTGTGGTACTATGCTCAGGAAGGTGGAGAATGAAAAAGACCTGGGGGTAATTGTGCAGTCAGATAGTATTAGTATTAGTATTAGTAATGGCCGCATGGTGCAAGAAAGCCTATGGCTTGTGCTGCACCAGCCAAAAAAAAAAAAAAAATCCGAACAAAACAATGATAAAAAAAAATAATAATAATAATTAATAAAAAAATAAAAAAATAAGAAATTAAACCTATCATCCTATGCACTTCCCTTACCCGAAAGTACTATCCAGATGACCTTTGAATTTCCCCAAACTGTCGGCCTCTACCACCCATGAAGGTAACTTATTCCAGTAATTTATAACTCGCTGGCTAAAATAAAACTTCCTGCAGTCCAATCTAAACATTTCCCCCCGTAACTTGAATTTATGTCCCCTAGTTCTAGCATCATTTATAATCTTGAAAATTTCGTCCTCATTCATTTTACTGATGCCTCTACGAGCCTTTAAACACCTCAATCAAATCTCCTCTAAGGTGTCTAGTTTCCAAACTCTGCAACCCACATATTCGAAGTCTTTCTTCATAAGGACGCCCCTTTGCCGATCTCACCAGGCGAGTTACCCTTCTTTGCACCCTTTCAAGAAGCTCGATGTCTTTCTTTAGGTGCAGTCTCCATACTTGAACACAGTATTCCAAGTGTGGTCTAACATAAGCCTTATATAATGGGATTATCACGTCCCTATCTCTACTTGCAAAAGTTCGATAGATCATCGATAGGACACCATGGGCCTTCCTTGCAACCTGTTTACAATGCTCAGAGAATTTCATGTCTGACCGTATCATAACACCCAAGTCCCTTTCCTCCAGTACTGGGTTTAGTTGAACTCCACCAAGTGAATAAGTTATTTTGGGATTACTGTTTCCCAGGTGTAATACCTTACACTTGGTTGGATTAAAGCACAGTTGCCATTTTTCTGACCATTCCTGAAGTCTATCTAGGTCTCTCTGAAGAAGCTCAGCTTGACAGTGATCATTAACTACTCTACCAATGAAGTTCTCTGAGCAGTGCGGACGGGCTGCCAGAGCAGGTCATGGAGTTTTGTCAATGATATATACGCACTTTACTAGCAGAGACAAGGAGGTGATTATCCCTTTCTATAAGGCAATGGTCAGGCCACACCTTGAGTACTGTATATAGATCTGGAGGACTCATTTTAGGAAGGATGTAGAGTTGCTAGAATGAGTACAGAGAAGGGCAACAAGATTGGAGAGGAACGTGCTTACGAAGAAAGGCTTAAGTTCTGCAAGTCGCAGCATCTGGAAATTAGGCACCTGCAAGGTGATCTGCTCGAGGTGTATAAGTCCTTGAATGGTTTGAGCAGGCTCAATGCTGACGGAATATTTCCGCTTGCTCAGATTAAGAACCTGAGGGGGCATAGATTCAAATTGAGGAAAGACAGTTGTAGAACAGATGTGCAGAAGTTTGCCTTTAGCCAGTGGGTAGTTGATTGCTGGAACAGACTTCCATCTGTTGTGGAAGTTGGTAGCTTAAATAAATTTAAGGCTGAACTAGACAAACATTTGGAGTGATTGGATGGGTGAAATGAGAAGGTTTTTTTTTTTTGGCTGATGCTGTATAAGCTTGCTTTCTTGCATCATATGCCTCAACTAAAGCTAAAAGTCCCCATCACACTAGAAATTAAATTTTACTGAGAACATAGAAATTTATTATTAAAATATACACACAGGATTGTTTACCAGTATAGTATTCTTTCCTTAGAAATATGAGCATACCTAGGATTTTCTGTTAAACGTCGACCTTCCAATTACTGTAACAATGCAATTATCTTTACTCTTTCCAAAACTGGAAAGATCCCCAAACCATAAACTGTTGAACTATCTATCTGAAACCTTTGAAATAATTAATAACTTCCTTTCAAATAATAGATAAATAACTCAAAAATACAAATAATAGATAAATAACTCAAAAATACAAATAAAGATAAAAAAGTAGATAAGAAAATAAACTAATTATGTGCTTCCCTCCTCATGTAAGTAATTATTCAGTTCAACTTTGAATCTCTCCAAGCTGTCAACCTCAACCCCATGGAGGTAACATGTTCCAGTAATCAACAACTTGCTCACTAAAAGAAAACTTCCTACAATCCAATCTAAGCCTCTTTTGCCGTAATTTGAATTTGTGATCCCAGTTTTAGAATCCTTCATAACAGTGAAAATTTCACCTTCATTCATTTTACTATCCCTTCTCAAAGCCTCACAGACTTCAATGAAATCCTTGTAAAGGCAGAGATTCCCAATGAGGGTCAACTGTCTTGAAAGAGGAGTCGATATATGCTAAGGGGTCAACGGGCAAATTATATAATAATATAACAATAATAATAAATATAAAAAATATAATAACATATAATTTTAAAATATAACTATAAACATTAGACTTGTCTTTTTAATTTTCAGTTTTAACAATTTGGTATGAAAATTTTACCGCTAGGCAACAGAACCAAATCCAGAAGTGAGAAATGGTTCTGCCGTTTTATGGCAGAACCATTTCTCATGATACACTTGCATCTACTAAGTAACAATGATTAAAAGCTGCCGGAAGTTAACTGACAAATCTGTCACAGTTAAACTCACAGTGTTGCCATCTGAACTGATGGAACATAGGCACATTACGCATTTAAACGCTACTGTATGTTATTTCAAAAAATAACATATTACAATTTTGATAACAGTAGTTTTTAGGAAGACCTTTATACCATGTTGCTCCAAAAAAAAGAGAAGTGCAGTCTATATTCGCACGATTATTTAACACTGGGATTTATTTCTTTGCCTGGAAATGAATCAATAACATTGTGTCTCTTATGCGAGAAAACCTTTCAGAACGATACTATGAAACCATCAAAGATGAAAGACCACCAGAAAGGATGCGTCCAAGTGCAAAGACATGGATTTTGAACTAAAATATCTTAAAGATAAATTTATAATGTTCTACAACAGGTTTAAAATCGTTTTTGAAACCTTCAGTTTGTAGAAATTCTGAAGGAGGATTGGAAGCCTTTTATAACATATCACTCTTAATTGCATATTTAGTATGCTTTCCGAGGAGGGCAAGCCAGCCTCAGTAGGTGCTGGTCCCAAGCCTGGATAAACGGTGAGGGTTGGCATCAGGAAGGGCATCCGGCCATAAAAAAAATATGCCAAAACAAAAGAAAATGATAGAATGACGGAAAATAGATGTGGAATGGCTAGGGCATACCCCATAAGTGACGCGCAGTCGCTTATGGGGTACATCGCCCGAAAATTGTGAGAAAAGGGTCAGGGCTACCGAACAAAGGACGGGTTCGGTTAAAGAAGTCAGTCCAGCTAGAGAAGAAAAGTGTTAGAATAGGAACATTGAACATTGGGATGATGAATGGAAAGAGTAGAGAGATTGTGGATTTGATGTAAAGAAGAAGAGTGAAGATCCTATGCCCACAAGAGACAAGGTGGAAGGGAAATAAAGCAAAAGAGCTTGGTGAAAGGTACAAGTTGTTCTTTAGGGGAGTGGATTGGAGTAGGTATTGTAGTTGATAAGGAGTTAAAAGATGGAGTGTGTGAGGTTAACAGAAGGAGTGATAGGATTATGAGCATCAAACTGGAAGTGGGGTGGACACTTGACCACAATAGTATGTGCTTATGCCCCGCAAGTAGGATGCGGGGAAAAAGAAAAGGGCAGTTTTTGAATGGAAATGGATCAAGTGGTCATGGCAATACCTGAGAAAGAGAGGTTGATTGTTGGGGTGATTTAAATGGACATTTAGGAAGAAGCAAGAGAGAGGACGGAAGAGTGTATGGAAGGTGGAGTATTGGGGAAAGAAATAGAGAAGGGGAGGGGATAGTAGAACCCGCAGTGGACCACGACTATCGACCTAGCGACAGTTAACTCCTACTTCGAAAAGAAAGAAAGCCAGCTGATAACATACAAGAGTGGGGAAAGGACAAGCCAGATTGACTATATCATGTGCCGTAGGAGGCATCTAAAGGAAATGAGGAACAGCAAGGTGATAAACGGAGAAAGTGTGTCTGCACAACATAGATTGGTTGATTGGGAGGTTGCAGTGGACAAAAGTAGGAAATATTCAAGACAGAGGGAGAAAAGGATAAAATGGTGGAGATTGAAAGAGGAGGGTTTGAGGAAGGAGTTTAGGGAAAAGGTGCTAAAAGGAATAAAGTTACCGGAAGAAGTGCAAGAGTGGTGGAAGTTAAATAGTTGTATCATAAGGAAAGTTGGAAAAGAGTTGTTGGGGAAAACATCAGGAAAGAGGGTACTGGAGGGAAAGGAGGCTAGGTGGTAGAATGAGGAAGTGCAATTGGTGATAAAACAAAAGAAGGAGATGAAGAAAAGATGCGATTTAACAGGTAGCCAGGAAGATAAAGCATATAAATTAGCAAATAAGGAGGCAAAAATGGCTGTGGCAATAGCAAAGGCAGTAGATGAGGCCTATGGGGAACTGGAAAGGAAAGATGGAGATAGGCAATTGATGAGAATAGCCAAAGCAAGAGACAAGGCATCAAAGGACTTCTCATCAATAAAACAGATAAAAGATGAGAGGGGAGTGGTTATACAGGACCAGGAGAAGGTTAAGGAAAGGTGGAAAGACTATTTTAAGACGTTATTAAATGAGGAAAACCCAAGAGCATTATGTGAGGATGGAGATGAATGTAAGAGTAGTGGAAGGCATAAGCAGGAAAGAAGTGGAAAGCGCACTCAGAAAAATGAAGAGGGGGAAAGCAGTAGGTGTTGATCAGATACCAGTAGAGGTATGGAGAAGTCTGGGAGAAGAAGGGATCGATATCCTATGGGACTTTATGGAAAAACCGTGGCAGCAGGAGAGAATACCCCACAAGTGGAGGGAAAATATACTGGTGCCAATCTATAAAGGAAAGGGTGATGTGCAGGAATGTGGGAACTACAGGGGAATAAAGTTAATGTCTCATTCGATGAAGATCTGGGAAAGAATTCTGGAAGGAAGAATAAGGCAGGAGACGGAAATAGGAGAGGTACAGTTTGGTTACATGCCGAGAAGAGGAACAGATGCGGTCTTTGCTTTAAGGCAGGTGATGGAAAGATACAGGAAGATGAAAGTGGAGTTGCACATGGTGTTCACAGACCTGGAAAAAGCATATGATAGAGTGGCCCAGACAAGAGGTATGGAGATGCATGAGGGAGAAGGTGCATCAGAAAAGTACATAAGGCTTGTGAAGGAAATGTACAAGGGAGCGGTGATGACTCAGGTTAAGAGTAGTGTAGGTATGACTGAGGGGTTCTATGTAGAAGTTGGACTGCACCAGGGATCAGCTCTTAGCCCATATTTGTTTGATCTGGTAATGGATGTGTTGGTGAGAGAAGTGAAGAGTAGAGCACCATGGAGTATGCTATTCGCGGATGATATCATACTGTGCGAACCATCCCAAGGAAAGGTAGAGAAGAAATTGGAGGAATGGAGGAAAGCATTGGAAGAGAGAGGCATGAAGATAAGTAGAACAAAGACAGAATATATGGTATTGAATGGAGAAGATGAGAGTTCTGTAAAACTGCAGGAGGAAAAGCTACCATCAGTTTCGAAATTTAAGTATCTGGGATTGAATGCTGAGAGGGATGCAATGTGGATGGTTGAACTGGAGAAAGATGCGTGGGGTGCTGTGTGATAAGAAAGTAAATTGTAAAATGAAGGGAAGAGTGTATAAAACTGTGGTTAGACCCACATTGATGTACGGTGCTGAGAAATGGGCAATTACAAGGGCCCAGGAGAAGAAGATGGAAGTTGCGGAGATGAGGATGCTAAGATGGGTGTGTGTGTGTGTGTGTGTGTGTGGTGTGACGAGGAAGGACAGGATAAGAAATGAATACATCACAGGTACAGTTAAGGTGGGCCTCTGAGTAAAAAAATGCAGGAATCTAGGTTGAGGTGGCTTGGACATGTGGAATGAAGAAGTGAGGAGTATGTGGGGAAGAAGTGTGAAAAGTTGGAGGTGATAGGGAAGAGGGGGAGACCTAAGCTGAGATGGAAGAAGAAGGCGGCAGAGGATTTAAAAGAGAAAGGATGGAGGAGAGAGGAAGCCCAGGATAGGGAGGAATGGAGGAAAAGAGTTAAGGACGGAAATGCCGACCCCATATAAATGTGGGAAGAAGGCAAAGATAAAGAAGAAGAAGTATGCTTTCCGAATCAAGATGGGGGGGGGCTAATACCTATACTTTAAGAACTTCTGGCCTTGGACTTTGCTATTCTGTTGCAGAGTATTGCTGTCCAGTCTGGCAAAATTCTGCCCACACAAACCTCATTGACACCCAACTAAACCAAACTATGAGAAACATCACTGGCTCAAAGATGCCTATCAAAACTGAATGGTTGCCAGTCCTTTTTTTTTTTTTATTTTTTTTTTTATTTTTATTTTTTTTTGATTTGGTAGTTGTTGGCGCATCGGCTTCTGTGGCCATATTGCACCTCCCAAGGTTTTTGCAGTACTTTGATCCAAGCCCGAGGCGGGAATCGAACCCGCGACCTTTGGGTTGCCGGGCAGGTACTTTACCCACTCGGCTAGCCCAGTCGGCCCCAGTCCTTTTTAACATCAATCCTCCCTATCTTCGAAGACAGGAAAAGACAATTAAACAGCTGTGGCATATCCAAACCAGGACAGAGCTACCTCTGCACGATGACATCTTGAATGCATCTCCACAACGACTGAACAGTAGGCACCCGATCAGGAGTGATCCTTCACTATTTGAACAGGATATCCCAACCCGTGTTGCTTGGCAGCAAGAATGGGATCTTAATGCTAATCAGATTCCCAACTCCAATCTTATTGACAGAGTTGTTGTTGTTGTTGTTTTTGGTTTTTAGGAGCATTAGCAACTAAGGCCATATTGCTCTGGGGATATGTGGTGGTCATTCCCTGACCTTTCCGCATCTTCCGTATTTGGTGGTCACGGGCTCGAACCCCAGTCTAATCAAGAAGCGTGTATTACGCACTGCCCACCTGGCTACGGATGCGCCTCTATTGACAGAGGGGACAAATCCATAGCAAGTCGTGATTTATGGAAGAAGATAAACCACTTAGAAGTGATTGTATTACCTGTGCCAAATCAGAACATAGATGGGGCTTCAGAAATTCTCCCCTTGTGCTGGTGGAACTGTAGATGATTAACATTAACGTGATGCTTCACATATAAAATCAAGCCATTTCAATAAAGCATTGAAATGGCTTGATTTGCTTTAAACTTTGGACTAGTTCAATTCCTATTGTTTTTTTTTGTATGTTTTTTTTTTTTTGGTATTAAGTACTTGTTAATTTTTATTATTTAGCTGTACTATTTTATTTATTATTCATCTCAGATATTACTAATTATCAATTAAATTAAGCACAATTATTGATTTTGATTAATTACAATTTACAAATGTAATTTTATTTTGTAAATTTTGTGCACACATCTTTGTACTCAATGCATTTGAAATAAATAAACTCTTAATTGCAAAAATAAGTATTTGCATACAGCTGGGCAGCAACTAATATTGCTAATCAGTACAAGAAATTCTAAGCTCTGTCACGAAAATGGATCCGGGTCCAGTATTAAAAAGCATTCTGCTAAGTAACAATACAGTTCAATGTCATAGTGATAAAATGGCTTGAAGATACCAAAGAAAAAAAAAAAAAAAAAAAAAAAACTGTGATTTCTAAATTGCAGACAACTAAATTTTGCTGTACAACTGGATGAGAGAACATTTGCAAATTTAAGCACTCTTATGGATTATGTACGTTATTATAGCCCAAGAATAAATGACAATAACGGAAGAATTTCTTTTGCTAAAAAAATAAATAAATAAATAAAATTTTAAAAAGTATACAACAAAAGAAATGATTTTTCTGTGCTTTGAAAAATACAAGAAAAAATATATTCCTATTACTAATATTGTTGCAGCTGCTTTTGATGGAGTACCAGTAATGGTTAGCAAATAGAGGGTTTTTAAAGATGAAGAAAAAGATTCCTGATGTTAAAACTGTACATTGTGTTTTACACAGGCAGCATTTGGTTGCAAAAAACATGTAAAAAACTCCACGTTGTTTGCAAGTGTTAAATCAATAAATGTCAAATCCTTGAATGATCTACACTGGCATTAAAAGAAAGTGCATCACCTAGGAATTTCACATTTCTAACCCTTTTTCGCGATGGTATGTTATATTAAGGACTAGCATCACAAATAAAAATATAAACAAAAAGATATTTATTAATAGTTAAAGCAAAGTTAAGTAATATTTGACAGGTGCTCTCAAAATATTCCAAAATGAGCATTTGCAACCTTTATACAACAGTTTTGGTAAATATGACAATTATGGCTGAAATGTTATCAGAAGTCCTCAATTTGCTTCAGTTTATCATTTTAAATGGAAAAAAAATGAAAAGTTCACCAGGTGCAATATATTTAGTTGAACCACCTCTGGCCCTGATGACAGCAGCACACCATCGAGGCATTAACAAGATCAATTTCTGAAGGTAATCAACTGATAGTTGATTATCTGATAGTTGATAATCAACTGATTATCAACTATCAGATAATCACGAATTATGGCTTCCTGAAATTCACGAAGGGTATTTGGTTTCGGTTTCTTTCTGGCAACTGCAGATTCCACACGATGCCAACAGTTCTCTCTAGGATTCAGGTCCGGGCTGTTTTCTTAGCTGTTCCAACCATTTTCAAATGGTTGGAACAGCTAAGAGTTGTTCCAACCATTTTTTCACCTGTAACAAATGTAAACACATTACTGTCGAACCTCTAATGCAGAAATAAAGATAAAGTAACTACAGAAGTGCTTACTTACACTTTTTGCCCGATGACAAAGAGCAGAGCCATCCTGAAAGATGTGCAGTTACTTGGCAGGTTGAAATGCATTTACAGAACCTTTTATAAAATGCAGATGATAGGAAATGCACCCCCCATATCATTTGGCTTGTAGGGAATTTCACTGTAGACACCATACAGTCTGGATGGTATTCTTCACCACATCTATGGCGACTCGTTTATCTTCCATCAGAGCCATGAAGGTTGAATTTCTTCTCAGCCGAGAAAATAATTGACTTCCACCGCTCGGAGGTCCATTTGGCATGCTCCTTACACCAAATTAATAGGGCCTCTTTCATTTTTTGTGAGTAGGGGCTTCTTTTTAGGACAACGGGCTACAAGTCCATTTTTGAAGAGGTGTCTTCTGACTGTTACTGCACTTGCTACCACTCCTGTATGTTCTTCCCATTCTCTTGTCAGCTCAGACGAAGAAGATTTATGGTTTTTAAGGCATAAGCCTTCAAAACATGGTCCTGTTTTGGCATAGAGACTCGTTTGCATCCGGTTCCTTTTTTCCTATCAGCAGAACCAGTATTCTTGAGTTTGAAAAGAAATCTACTCACTGTCAACTGCTTACAAGACACTCTATAAGCAATGTGACGGGAAGAACATCCTTCCTCACGTAAAGCAACAATAGCACTTTCTTCGTGGCGTCAACTGCATGTAACTCTCTATCTTGGCACAAGCAAGGAATGACTAAAACTCTTGCAGAGCGTGCTTATATAGCTCGAAGTAGCAGCTGATGCAATATTATGTCATCGCCTACATGTTAATCTTTTCTGATACAATCTTTAAGAAATATTGCCATATACTTACATTATTCAGATGACAATTACAATTTTAAGGGGTGATGCACTTTCTTTGAACACCGGTGTATTTGATCAATTATGCAATCAAAATGATGAAATTTACAACCACCTGCTTTTACACTCAGAATTAAGTCTCATAAAAGAAATTGTTTACAATGTTTGACCAAACTTTTTGATTCTGTAATAGAATTTCTTCTTGAAATAAGGAAACAGTTAACAACAAAATTAATTGAATCAAAAAAAAAAAGCATGGGTTTTACTTAGCTGATATATATTGAAAGTTTATATGATATCCAAACAAGACTAAGACAGAGATATGATTATAACTCAAATTTAGACAATTATTCTTGGGTTTTGATTCAAAATGGGCCTATTTATATCTAATTTAAATCGAAGAAATTTTCGCTATTTTACTAACTTGTCATGCCTGACAATTATGGATAAAGATACAATTTCAGACAATGATTTGCTGAAGAAACTGAAATACTTTAACAATAGATTTCAAGATCTTCATATGACTGGACCAGAATGGATTCTACAACTGTTTCAGTGTGATGTATCTCAAGTTGAATTTATTTTAAATGAAGAATTAACTGAAATGACAGAAGATTGAGGTAAAATCTGTATTTCAAACTAAAGGATATGCCTCCTATTGGAATAATGAAGATATGTGAAATAAATATCCTAAATTAAAAACTACGGCAGATCCACTTTTTGTTAACTTTCCCCAGTTCTTATCTAGCGGAAACTGGATTCAGCCATATTAATAATTTACTGAGAAAAAAAAGGAACAGGCTGAACATATCAGAAGATGGGGATCTACGGATCAAAGTAAGTAATTTTAGCCCAGATACTATACAGCTTATTGCCAACCATCAACCACAAGTGTCTCATTAACAATTAATGCTAATGATTAAAATAGTTATGTAACAGGCTGTGATTTTTACAAAACTAAAATGACAATAATAAACGAAATAATTTTTACTGTGCGTTTTGTTACTTACCTATGTATTATAATTATTTTATATTTTTTTAATAAATAATTAAATATTATTAACAGATTTTTCTTATAATCCTTCCAATTATAATGTGTGCACTTTTTGGATGGAGTCAAAAGAAAAAAATGCATTTTTAATCATTTTTTAAGAATTTTTTTAGACATTTTTTATATGTGTAGGGTAAAAAAGGTTGGAAACCCCTGCAACCTGTAAGCTGTCTGGTTGCCAAGCTCTGTAGTCCACAAAGCTTTTCCTCACGTGGTTTGCCATTTTACAGATATCATCATGTGTGTTGTTCTTCTTCAGACCTTTTGAAGACGCTCAATATTTTTTCTTAGGTGAGGTCTCCATATTTGGACACCGTAATCCAAGTGAACTCTTACAGCTGCATTATACAGTGGGATTATAACCTCCATATCTCTAGAGGCTACTGATTAACAAACCACTGATAGGACATTATGGGCCTTCCTGGCAGCATGTCTAATTGCTCAGAGAACTTCATATCCACCCATATCATGACTTCAAGATCCTTTTTTCCTCCTCTAATGTTTTTAAATTCAATCACACCAATGTGCAAGTTATTTCAGGGTTGCTATTCCCAATGTGTAAAACCTAGCATTTTGCTGTGTTAAAACAGAGCTTCCACTTTTCTGGGCATACTTGAAGCCTAAGCACCTGAATGAATTAAACCCCCAACTGCAAGAAGGAAAAAAAACAAAAAAAAAAAAAAAAACTCATAACATCAATATAAAGGGTGTTTCAAAAATGATGGTCAATAATTTAAAGGTGAAAAGTACAAATTAAAATAAGCGAAAAAGTGTTAGTGAACATCAGGCTGCAAATGAACCGTTTCGGAGATAATGCACATTTTCTGTTAAGATCCACCACTGATTATGGGAGCACTCAGAGGGTAGTCTGTATTGCTGAGACCATGTACACACTGGATATGGTAGGGGTACAATAACTGGCAATGTACAATTAGCCACACACTGATATGACTCAGTACACTCTTTTGCAGAGCAACCCTCCTTGTCGAAATTCCTGGATTTTGTTCTATTCTTTCTAACACCTTTTCCTCAACATCAGGTGTTATGCTCCTGGGCTTACCTGCTCATATCCCATGTGTGAAGTGCCCATGTTCTCTAAGGCGCTGATAGGCTGCCTTCGGTGGGGAAATGCTTCTTGGTACAAACGTGCAGCCTCAAGTGCACTGCCGTTGGCTTTACCATACATGAAGTGCCCACATACTCTTTGTTGCAGTAACCTCTTTCCATGTTGACTAGCCTTTGACAAGTTTTTATTTTTTTATTGTTAGTTGTTGACGCATCGCTTCTGTGGCCATAATGCACTTCCCAAGGTTTTTGACTACTCTGATCCAAGCCCGAGGCGGGATTCAAACCCACGACCTTTAGGTTGCCAGGCAAGCACTTTACCCACCCAGCTAGCCGGCCCATTGACAAATACTAGTATGCCTGCTGCATCTCAGAGCATTGAGAAAGGGGAAAGGGAGAGAATGAGCATAACCTAACCTAAACAAACAAGTCAGTGGTGGATCCCAACTAGAAATGTGCAATATCTCGAAAATGATTCACTTAAGGACCCATGTTTATTAGGCTTTTTTTGTATATTGTAGTCTGTACAGTTCACCTTTAAATGGTGAACAGTGGTAGAGAATGAAAGGGACTTGGGGGTGGTTGTGCAGGCAGATATGAAGTTCTCTGAGCAGTGCAGACGGGCTGCAAGAGTAGCTCATGGAGTATTGTCAATGATATACAGGAATTTTTCCAGCAGGGATAAGGAGGTGATTATTCCATTGTATAGGGCAATGGTCAGGCCACACCTGGAGTACTGTATACAGGTCTGGAGGCCTCATTTCAAGAAGGATGTAGAGCTGCTGGAACGAGTACAGAGAAGGGCAACAAGATTAGTGAATGGAACAAAGGGGTGCTCTTACGAAGAAAGGCTTAAGTTTTGCAAATTACAGTGTCTGGAGACTAGGCACCAGCGAGGTGATCTGATAGAGGTGTATAAAGCCTTGAACGGTTTAAGCATGCTCAATGCTGATGGGATTCTTCCTCTAGCTCAGAAAAATCACCTGAGAGGGCATAAATTCAAATTGAGGAAAGACAAATGTAGGATAGACGTGCGGAAATTTGCCTTTAGCCAGCGGGTGGTTGGTTGGTGGAACAGACTTCCATCCCTTGTGGTGGAGGTTGATAGCCTAAATAAGTTTAAGGCTCAGCTGGACAGGTATTTTGAACGAACAGAGGGGTGAAGTGGAAGTGGGTTTTTTTTTTTTTTTTTGGCTGATGCTGCATAAGCTTGCTTTCTTGCATCAAATGCCTCTACTAATGCTAATGCTAATTCTAATGCTAAATTATTGACCATCACTTTTGAAACACCCTGTATGATAACATAAGTGTTTTAAATAAAATTTGGCTCTGGAAAATTAAATTAAAAATAATACTTTTAGTTCTTTCTGAAACTTGCCAATCATTAAGTTTGAGTGAGCTGTATCTAAAGTCCAACTGTTACTCAAATAATATTGCACTGTTGAAAAATGAGTTTGAAATTAGATTTTGGGCTTTGTGAAATGAAACATTGTTCAATGTAAAAAAAAACAAAAAGAAAAAAAAAGGCAGATAAAGATTTACAAATGGAGCTCAGTGAACATAATGTTTATTATGCTGAGCCACTCACTGAAATGAGTTACACACATTTCAGTGAGTGGCTCAGTTCTAAGAGAAAAGTTCAGTGGGGCTGAATAAACTTATTTCTATTCACCTGCAGAATGATTCCCAAAGATAAATAAGTTTGCCTCTCTTTCTCATGCTCATGTGCAAACAAACACCTTCCCACATCCATACAGTTTTATCCCTACTGCAAGTGGCAAGGTACTGGCCAGATGATGACCAAGCTACACCCTTTATTTCATTTTCATGATCTTCAAGAGTTGCAATACATTCAAACTGGCCACTTTTCTTGCAGACTGTAGCATCAAAACTTGCTGTGGGGCTGAATAAACTTATTTCTATTCACCTGCAGAATGATTCCCAAAGATAAATAAGTTTGCCTCTCTCTCTCATGCTCATGTGCAAACAAAAGATTGAATATCACAAAAGATGATAAATTTGAGTGATTTAAGATTTTTAGGATACGCTTTTGAACTATTTATATATTTAAGTAGTTAATTTTATTTTATACTTTTATAAATAAATACCTGGGTATATTCTTTAGAATACTTAATTTTTTTTCAATAAATGACTAATTATATTAACAATTATTAATTTATTATACAGTCGATTCCGGTTATTTGGGACACACCAGGACTAGTGCATTTTGGCCCGATTAAGCGGCTGCCCCAATTATCCGAAGTTTCACGTAAATAGTTAAAAATACAATTTATCCTCCCCCCCCTTTACAATTAGTTCACTGTACAATCAAATCACGTTTACGACGAACTCACCACAGTAAAGTACCGTTCACTATACGATGTGTAGTAAGCGCCAGTCATTGTGATCACATTTGTGAATTGAATTTTAATTCTATTAAACAGCGATTCTAATTAGCGAAAATAGGAGGAATATTATCCACAATCTATAAAAGTAAAGATATATTAAGCATGAATTTACTCTTTATTACCTTACTAAAAAATTAAATGATACGTGAAAATCGGAAGAATATACGTGATAATCGGAATAATTAATACGTACTGTAATATGTACATACTAACTAGTTGACATTTCTGTTCACTGACATTTGTGGGTGGGGGTTAAAATTTAAAACAGTAAAAAGATAAGCAATCAATAACAAAGAACACGGCACACACAAATTGCAAGTAACACAACACGTGCAAGTGAGAACGGAGTAACAAGTTACGAAGCTTTAAAAATAGGAATGAAGAAAAGATTCTGAAAATTATTTTTTTTGTATGATTGAAGATTCCATGGAAGTGTAAACACATTTTACCATAATAACCCACAGAATTCCAGCTGTCGGTATTACTGCAAATTCAATAAGATCGAGTTTACTGTCCGTTTATGATAGATTGCACTAACAGAAAAGCCCAATAAACAGGTGACTGCTAATTGTTTTTATGGTTGTGACCGAATTACGTGGTACGGTCGGAGACAATCGTAGGGTAATCTCCAGTGCCGAGGTCTCCCGCCCCGATTAAACGGCATTTTTTCCCAAATAAGCGAAGTAAACCCTGGCTATTTTCTCGATTGGTTTTTGTTTTTTTTAAGATTTGCCCCATATAAACGGCTGCCCCGATTAACCGGTGGCCCAAATAACCAGAATTCACTGTATATTTATACAGTATTATTTCTCAATTGCTATATATAAATATATATTAATAAAACTAAAAAGGCATGATATAAAATTGTCATTTTAAAAAATCTCTATACACATCTAACATCAACGTGGCCTGAATGTACTATTGACACGCCTGATCTAGGGGATATATGTAGCTCTTTCAAAAAGTTTCTCAACAAGCACTGTGAGCACAAAGATGCATAATGTAAAGCTGTATGTTTATTTGTGTTGAAACTTTCAGTGTCTGGTCTGCTGATGAATAAATAAATAAAATTGTTGTTACTGTTAGCATTTTGTTTTAAATGTTGTTATCAATCAACTTTCAGAAATGTTTATGAAAAATACAAACCTTCCCATATCCATACAGTTTTATCCCTACTGCAAGTGGCAAGGTACTGGCCAGATGATGACCAAGCTACACCCTTTATTTCATTTTCATGACCTTCAAGAGTTGCAATACATTCAAACTGGCCACTTTTCTTGTCCCATATGCAGACTGTAGCATCAAAACTTGCTGATGCAAGGTAATTTCCACAAGGAGACCAAGCGATACTTCGTATAGTTCTCTGATGGCCTTCTGTCAAAATCGCTTTACAAACCCATCTATCACCTAAGAAAATAAGAAAATTTTTTTATATCTGTCAACTGAAATTGGTAGAATATTATTATGCAATAAGAAAGTGAAAGTGAATATATTCACTTTCTTTTTCACTTGCAAGAGATGAACAAAATCTTATGATTGTCTGCATAGGACAGGGGTCAGCAACCTTTTTTTGAGTGAAGAGCCATTTTTGATCTAATTAAAAAAAAAGAGAGAATCAGAAGAGCTGCACCTCCGCTCAAGCTGGAGGAGGTGGGAGTTTTTTAAGAAATGGAATAGAGTGGGAAGGTGTTTCATTAAAAAAAAATATATTTTGAAATATTATTTATTAATACTGAAAAAACATAAACATCCAATTAGGTACGAATTAATGTGACTTTTGCTGCTGAACGTCTTGGGTGAGTCTCTCAACATCAGGCGAGTATGCCGTAATTTATGCTGAGAGACTTGCATTGCTCAGACAGTTTCTCGATTTATTTTTAATATAGTTCATGGTCGAAAATATTTGCCCGCAGAAATATGTCGAACCAAACACTGAAGAAGTCCAAACGCAAATATTTTTAAATTTATATATGTGTCTGGTAAGCTACTCCACATATCGAACACAATTTGGTCTTGCTTTTTCAACTCGTCTATCGCCGTCCATTTGTATAGCATTGCAAGGGCAGCCTTTTGCCTCTACAAATCTTCAATTTCAGTTTTAAGGCATTTTAGTCTTGCACTCCACATGTCCTTGATTTTTAAGTCCTCTAACTCCATTTCATATTGTGCTTCATCTAGGCTAAAAGTCAGAGCCGCAGTTACGTGCTCAAAGAGCCTCATGTGGCTCGCGAGCCGCAGGCTGCCAACCCTTGGCATAGGAGATTACATGTATATCCTGTACAAGAGGAGAAAGCAGAGATAAGAGAATGAATTAACCAAATCAAAGGCTGAAGTCAGGTCTAAAAAGATAGGATTGAATCAAGTTCTCTGATTATCTGTTTTTGAAACAAGCATGGCTGTCTCCAACAAATTAGTAGCAATGAGTTTCCATTGCTACTAAATTAGTAACAATGGAAACTCCCCTTCCCTCCCACAGGATATGCAGAAAGTGTATAGATGGAGAAATTTTGTTTTGTGCAAAGAGGAAGAATAGCTCTTCAAAGTAGCTTTAAAATGGAAGAGGAAATGGCAATGCATCTAAAGTGCTTCAAAACAGATAGAGATAGATTGTTTAATCTTGGAAACTGCATGAAAATCGCAACTAAGCCAAAAAAAAAAGAAAGAAAGGGATCATGCAGGAATGAAGTTTAGATTAATGCATCCATTAATGATGGAAGTTAGGGCTTCAAGGATGTAAATGATTAAAAATTTCAATACAAAATTTGGAATGCAGCCTAGACTTAGACATAGTATTTGTTAGTGGAAGCTCGTAAATTAGGCCTTTTATTTCTTCACAAGAAAATGAACCACTCTAAACTTGGGGAAATGAGCTGTTTGATCAAATGGTCATAAGAAGGGCTTTTGAATCAACATAAACTTGGGGAAATGAGCTGTTTGATCAAATGGTCATAAGAAGGTATAGGGCTTTTGAATCAACATAAATTCTAACACCCCATATCATATTAATGGGGGGGGGATACTTTATTTTTTGAGAAAAAATAAAGTATCAACAGTTTGCCAAGTTTAATCTTAATTTTAGAAATGGGAAACTACTTAATTTTATTATTTTTTTCCTTCTTTTTTATTTACAAATAATTTCTGACAATGAAAAAAACACATGCCTTTTTAAAACCATCTCGGTTTATACTATGACAGCGGTGGGAGAGGGGAATATCCATAATTAGGGATGGCACCAATGTTTTTCTTAAAGCTGGATCTATGTATATACACTGTAGACCTGAAATAACACGAGTGATGGGATCCAAAATTTTGGACCCTGCATTTTATCAAATTTACATATTTGGATGTAAACTTACTGATGTTTGACTGTTAGAAACCACCAACCTAAAGGACATAACTACAAATAATGATTGTTACACATGAATGAGCAAAAATAGATAAAAAATTATGTAGTATTCATATACATTTCTTTTGGGTGCTAGAAATAAAGATTTCACTCAAATTTCTTGTAATTTTATTGCCAAGAACAAAACTGTCTGATATGAGTGCTTAATGGCGGCCACATAGTACTTGATTACACTGTGGTTTTTTAAAAGACAAATGAATCTAGAATTAACTACTTCATTGTCTCCTGTTTTTTCTTTCTTGCAATTTAATAACTGATTTCAAATGAATAATATGAATTCTATCTAAATTCTCTGATTTTGAAGTGCAGTTTCCGTGGCTGCTAAAGCCTCTGTTACTTTAGGGGATGGAGGTAGTGGTGTGTCATCTTCCTCTTCATCACTGCTGTCACAAAATGTGGTTCCAGTTTGGGCCTGGACTTAGACCGTTTGCTTCAGTCATCTGGTCACTTAAGCTTTCATCATCAATATTAATCCAGTCATAAATGTCATGACTGCGTAATCAGTTCCTGATAAGCTGCAATTGCCTTGTTGACATTCCCTTTAGTAAACACTTCAAACTCTTCCTCATCTTTTTCTTGTTCCTCTGAGTCAGATGCAGTTGCAAATGCTTCACACAAACCTCACTCCCAACACGTCTCAATTGTAGATGGCGATATGATTCCCCATACCTTCTCTGCCATGTCAAAAACATTAGCCAGTGTGAGCTTATTCAGACATGCTGTTATGGACACTTCCTCATCAATTATTCATTTGATTAAAGTTTTCCTATAATGCACCTCGAGGTCGTATTCTTTGGCAAAAAAGCTCACCTTTATTTTACCGTCACGGCTTATGAAGTTTTCTGTAGGAGGGCGGGCAAGACAGTTGTCCAGCAGCAAAAGTTCCATAACTTTCTTTCTTAAATGATCACCCACAGATGGCACAAAAAGTTCATATGAAACCAATCCTCGAAAATCTCTACTGTCATTCAGGCATTTCTTACTGTGGCGATACGAAAATGCTAACACCTGCATGTGTTTGTAGTGGAAACACCTTGGAGCCCTTTATTGCAACCTGCTGAATTCGATGCCTCTTTTTCTCTCTTCTGGCACCTCCGTAGCCAGGCGGGCACAAGCAGTAGTGCGTAGCACACGCTTCTTAATTAGATGGGGGTTCGATCCCGTGGCCACCAAATATGGAGGATGCAGAAAGGTCAGGGAATGATCACCGCATATCCCCGGAGCAATATGGCATTAGTTGCTAATGCTCCTAAAAACCAAATAACAAACAAACAGCCTCTTTTTCTATCGGCTGAGCCAGCCCTTGCTCGCTTTGAATTCTTTCTCGTATACTTGTACTTCATGCTAGTTGTCTAAATCTTTCTTCAGTTTTTCAGCTTGACTCTTGATCGTTCAAGAGTCAAGATCAAGCACTCATATCAGACAGTTTTGTTCTTAGCAATAAAATTACAAGAAATTTGAGTGAAATCTTTATTTCTAGCACCCAAAAGAATTGTATATGAATACTACATAATTTTTTATCTATTTTTGCTCATTCATGTGTAACAATCATTTCACCAGATATAGGTGCTCCTTCTGCACGAACCATGTGAACATAACCTTATCCAGTGGGTAGTTGCTTGCCATCTTAAGCTGCTTTTGCTGAAGACCTTCACTAGCATCAACATTACTGTTACTTGCCATAGGTTAGCTTCATCTTTTATCCATCTCCCAAGAGTGGATTCCCCACACAAATGTGTCCAGATACGTCCACTTGTGTCTTTCCCCATTTTAGTAAGTCCGATGCAACTAGCTTTTCTTGAACTGACCATGCTTTTCTTTTTTCTTTTGAAAACTTTCCATGGACAATTTCTTTATTAAAAAGGAAAGAAAAGAAAATAAAAATTTGAGAACACACACTAATGTTATGTAGCATAAACTTATGTCCAATTTCCAAATAGCACATGTAAACTTTACTACCGTTGCATCTTTCCAGGACAGCTCTGAATTTGCCTTCTGAAGCCATAGTTCAATCGATAAAGTAAAATAAAGACAAAAATAAATAAATAAAGAGAATTATTATTTGACCCCTTTGTAAATTAGCCATGGGTGCCATCAACCTGAGCTGTATTTGTCTAATACAAAGGCAAATGAAGCATTAAGACGACTGAAACAACAAAAGAAATTAAAAGTGGTATTCATCATCATCAGCCCTTTTCAATCCACTGCAGGATGAAGGCCTCTCCAGCAACTTTCCAGTTCCTTCTGTTTTGAGCACTGGCCATCCATTTACTACCCAAAAACGGAGATGGATAGATGAATTTCATCTATCCATCTCCGCCTTTGTCTTCCAGGTTTTCTTCTAGCTCCTCTTGGGTACCATTCTGTTATTTTCTTAGTCCATCTGTCATCATGTCTTCGAGCTATGTGTCTTGCCCAAGACCATTTTAGTTCTTTAGTTTTGATAAGAATGTCCTTTACTTGAGTTTGCTGCCTAATCGATGTGTTTCTCTTCTTATCTAACAGTCTGATTCCCAATATAATTCGTTCCATTCTTCGCTGTGTAGTTCTCAGCTTCTCTTCCATTCTTTTGGTGAGTGCCCAAGTTTCGCTTCCATAAGTCATGGTGGGGAGTATACATTGATTCATTATTTTACATTTCAGACAAACTGGGATATTGCTCTTCAGTATGTGACTATATTTCCTGAATGCTATCCATCAAAAATTTATTCTTCTCTTGACTTCCAGCCATTTATCATTATTACAGCTAATAACTTGTCCCAGATAAGTATATGGCTCCACCTTTTCAATTACTGCTCCTTCAATCATTATTTCCCTTTCCGTGGCATACTTGTTCATCATTACTTTTGTTTTAGCCATATTCATCTTTAGTCCAAAATCCTTACTAACTGTACATAACTGATTAAGATTTTCCTCTAATTCTTTGGGATCGTGGCTTATGACCACAATGTCATCTGCAAATCGTAAATGGTTTAGGTACTCTCCGTTCACATTGACTCCTTTCTGCGACCAGTCTAATCTTCTGAAAGCTTCCTCAAGGGCAGCAGTAAACAGCTTCGGAGATATTGTGTCTCCTTGTTGAACTCCTTTCTCGATTTTAAATTTGCTACTGTCTTTGTCTAGTCTAATAAAGGAGGTAGCATTCTCATATATTTTTTTCAAAATCATAATATATGGGGTATCTATGCCTTGTCTTTCCAGTGCCCGAAACATTGCCTTATGCTGTATGGAGTCAAATGCCTTTTCATAATCCACAAATGCCAGGCATAATGGTGTTTTATATTCATTTGCTTTCTCCATTAGCTGTGATATTACGTGAAGGTGATCCATAGTTGAGAATCCTGTCCTAAAGCCAGCTTGCTCTTTCGGTTGATTCTCATCAAGTATTCTTTCTAATCTGTTAATAATGACTCTTGTGAACAACTTGTTGATATGGGATAACAAGCTAATTGGTCTATAATTTCCAATTTCTGATTTATCTCCTTTCTTATGCAGCAAAACTATGATTGCATTATTCCACTGCTTAGGCGTCACAGCTTTTCTAATACACTTTGTGAAGAGCCTTGCCAGTTTTTGTGTTATGTCTCTTCCTCCCAATTTTAACAACTCTAAAGTGGTATTATAAAGTTTTATTTGTAGGATATCATATTTACATATAGCAATTGTGCTAATCACTCCATGAGGCCAGTAAAAAATCAGCAACTATAAATGTTCACCGAACCGGCAAATGCACTGGAATAAATTGTGAATTGATCAAATTTGAAGCATGTGAAAAAGAGGGGGATGACGGAATTGGTGTCTTACCATTGACCGTAGTATGTCAAGCCACGTTATATCAGGTCTACACTGTATACAGATAAACAGATTCAACACGAAAACTGATGGATGTTACCCTCATACTAAATACAAGGCTTACAAAAGAGTACCTAGTAGACATTTGTCTCTAAGGAGAATGATTACATAACCAAGCAGTTATCAAAATGCTGGCAAGCATTCTGATAACTGCTTGCCAGTTATCAGCATATTTTGATAACTTCATTATGATGTTGCCAGCCCCACTGAGAGAATGCACTAGGGATTCCATAAGTCAAAATTACATCATACTAAAGCATGAAGTAATTAAACAGGATATGCAACCTCTCTTCTTCTCCTGAGTCATGTGCCTGACGAAAGATGTTTTGTCACCATTCAGTGAAGAAGCCAATATTCATCTGCATAGAAATAATGCCTTAGCATTGTTTATGTAGGAAATTATATTTTTACATCATACAGAGAAACACATGTCACTGTGCTCATAAATCTAGGTGCCTCCGTAGCCAGGTGGGCAGGAGCAGCAGCAGTGCGTAGCACATGCTTCCTGATTAGACCAGGGTTCGAGCCCGTGACCACCAAATACGGAGGATGTGGAAAGGTCAGGGAATGACCACCATATAACCTCTGAGCAATATGGCCTCAGTTGCTAATGCTCCTAAAAATCAAATAACAAATAAATAACAGCTCATAAATCTAAGATTGTACAGGACCTCAGCTTATGAGCACTGTGTGGAGTTCAAGGATGAGTTTTGTCAAAACTTTTTGAAATTTGTAAAAATGAAACTATCATTTTTATTACTTTAAGTTTTCATAAAAGTTTTCAAAAAAACCATTCATTTTTGATTTAGTACTATCCTCCACATCTATTTATGTATCATTTGATTCGATTTCATCAATTTCTGCATCTGAATTCCAAAGAATTTTGGCTTTTTCAATTATTATTGTTTGTTTATTTGGTTTTTTTAGGAGCATTAGCAACTAAGGCCATACTGCTCCGGGATATGCGGTGGTCATTCCCTGCCCTTTTCGCATCCTCCGTATTTGGTGGTGACGGGCTCGAACCCTGGTCTAATCAAGAAGCGTGTGCTACGCACTGCTGCTCCTTCCCACCTGGTTATGGAGGCGCCAGCTTTTTCAATCCAAATTTCTTTGGACTTGCAGATCCAAACACCACAGAAAATTTTTCATGGCTATAGTGTAGATGGATGATCTGTCTGGAGAGGAGAGGAGAAAAGAGATGTGACGTGGAGAGGTTAGCCACACAACGGAGTCTGAACAAGGCTGGGCCATATATCAAAAGGATGATAATTATAACCTGCAAAAAAAAAAAAAAAAAAAAACACACCCAGCTCACTGACATCACATTTATTAGCTTTTAAATTTTTTTAATATGTATTAGTAAAATACCTTCAGATTCCTTCATCTAATCAGATTTACATACCTATGAACCTCTTCAACTGGGCAGAGAAGAATATTAAAGGACTAAGGTAAAGAAAGCCCACACGAGAAGCATGCAAAAGTTCGATGAAATTTACCTGTAAAAGTACTTTGCAGTAATGGCATTTGTATTACTGCTTGCGCGGTAAACAGATGGTGGGTGTTATCGGTCTGGAGTAGAAGTTGAATCCCATGGGAGCTCGAAACCCTCCCAAAATGGAGGGGGGGTAACCTGACCTTTTTTTCTTTGCGATCACTAATTGAATTAACTAACTGAATCACGAACAGAGACATATTGGAAGTTCTGGCATTGTAAAAAATGTTTGCAACATAGTTTCACCGGTAAACTTTTTCAAAGTTTGCCATGCTTCTCGTGTGGGCTTCCTTTACCTTTGCCTTTTTTTTCTTAATAAACAATTTATCCACTAGTCCACCAGTGATTCTAAAGAAAAAAGGTTAGGTTACTCCCTCCACTTCGGTTTCAATCTCCCATGGGATTCAATTTCTACTCCTGACTGATAACACCCACTGTATATTTACTGAGAAAGCAACAATACAAATGCTGTTATGGCAAAGAACTTTTACTGGTAAATTTATCAAACTTTTGCGTGCTTCTCATGTGGGCTTTCTTTATCTTCACCTATTAAAGGAATAGGTTTCTATTTTGTCACAAATTAAGGGTACTGTATAATAAAATGCATTAGCATTTAATCTGTGTAATAATTTGAAAATACCAGTTATTTGTCAAAATATTCAAAAACTTGCCTTCCTTTCCCCACAATCTAATTGTTTTATCTCCTCCACAGCTTGCTAACTGTGTTCCTTGGCAGTTCCATGCAACACACCATACACGATCAGTATGACCACGTAGTTCAGCAATGCTTACCAATTTCATAATGAGGTAACTAAAATAGCAGAATAGTAAAGAAAAAGTAATTAATTACAAATTAATGAAATAATACAATAATAAGTAGAGTCAACAATTCAAGTCTCAGTAATCTGAGATCATCCACACCAAAAAAAAAAAAAAAAAACATACCTGAAGTAACTGCTTGCATATGGATAGTTATCAAAAACAATTCATATATCAAGTTTCTTTTTCATTAAAAACTGTTCAAACCCTGGTTGGCAAAATTTAACTTTTTTTTTTTTAATTATGTTTTTTCAATAATCACAGGTTTTTATTTTATTTCATTGGTTTAAAGCTTATACTTGTTGCAAGCCTTCAGATCCCATTATCCAATCATATTTAAAAAATATGGTTGGTTACCTTAGTGTTGTCTGGCTCAACAGCATCAAGAGCCACAGCATGCCAAATACAATTAAAAAAGAAAAGTATTTTATGACAAGAGGCAATTCTGCTTCTGCAGCTAATAGTATAACTTACAATTTCAGATAGTACTAATAAAAATAAATGCTCAAGGCATAATATACTACGAACTTGTTAATTTACCATAGAACTTTAAGTGTAAATACAATCCTTCATAGTAGTAAACTACAGTAGTAGTGTGAACGGCATCGATTTAATTGTATTGCATATTGTGACTGCCCTCATAAGTTACCATGTATTGCACTACCTTAAAGAAATAATGCTTCACCAATGGAGAAGACTTGTTACTTATTCTTAGTGGATACCACCGCCCAGATGGCACCGTTTCAAGGCTTGTTGGCCTATCCACCCACTATAATAAGTAACAATAGTCTTTTCCATTGGTGACGCGTTACTTATTCCAGGTAGTGCAATATATGGTAACTTGTTGTGAAGGCAGTCACAATATGAGATACAATTAAATTGATGCCATTCACACTACTATGAACAAAGGATTGCGTATTTACACTGAGAGTTCTATGGTAAATTTCAGATAGTGTACAACAGATTTTTCAAGAAAACTCTGGTTTAAAGATCCAAAGCAAAAATAACTATTACAGCCTGCTTCTACAAAGGTGACATGCACTCTGGAAGAAAGCTTGGAAGAATTTGGTGGTGTTTTAATTAACTATTTTCATCAAAACTGAATGCAGAAACATACCACTGGTACTCCTTGAGAGTTAAACAATGCTGGATTCTTGAATGTTGAATATTTCATTAAGCAGAATGCCCAATGGACAAGATGTAAAAAAATAAAACCCCTCCAACTTTCTTTAAACAAAATGTCTACACACACACACACACACACACACACACACACACACACACACACACACACACACACACACACACACACACACACACACACACACACACTGTATGACAAGAACAAAGATGGAAAATAAAGGGTTTTCCACTTGAATTACTTGGATTTTTCTAAAGTGCAAACTGGCGAGTAAACATGCACATCTATGTACAAAATACACATAGCTTGTCTACTACCCCCATAGGAATTGGCATATATGATCATTACAGTCAGTCAACATTCCCAAGCTTAGTGTGTGGGGGGGTGCCATTCCTCCTGCTCTTTTTTACTTGGCATATGGGAAATAAATTTCCCATCTTGAGAATATTCTTGCAATACTTCAAACTCTTTTCTTTAGACATATAGTAATTTGGAAAGTAATAGTCATAGTACAGGATACCATCAGCTCTTATAACATTATAATTCTTACAATACAGTAAAACCTGGAACTTACTGCAGGACTATAGAACCATGGAAAAATAATGGAAAATTAGGCGAGTTGTATGAAAAATGCTACAACTAATCCAGTAATTTTTTGGAAAATTCCTGTAGAAAGTACTATCATAAGCAACTACAGGATTGTGTTAGGGAAAGAAAGGGTAAAAAAGTCTTCCAATTTGTATATTAATACTAAATACAGTTCATAAATTTGATGAATTTGAATTACTTAAATAAAGGAT
The DNA here is from genome assembly GCF_048544385.1 of Mastigoproctus giganteus. Classification (NCBI taxonomy): domain Eukaryota; kingdom Metazoa; phylum Arthropoda; class Arachnida; order Uropygi; family Thelyphonidae; genus Mastigoproctus; species Mastigoproctus giganteus. The sequence continues at coordinate 102,574,666 of NC_143585.1, read as the reverse complement.
AGTGACATAACAGGGATATCAGAAACATAGTGCCATTCTAATATGCAGGATGAAGAATTTGAACATGGTAGAAGGGAAAGAAGGGATATGCTCCTGATCAAAAAGAAAAGATTCTTTAGGCCCTTCTGGCATACTTGGAGAAGTGATCTATGGATCATCATCTGTCATCGTTCCACAGGTCAACGTATGAAGCCTCACCACCATGCCCTGTCTGTGTACTTCTCTCCATCATTGATTTCACTGTAGTTTCCTCCTCTCTTAATGACATTGGTCTTTATCATGCCTTGTCAACTCATTCTTGGTCTCCTCCTTGGTCTTTTGTCCCTTAATTGTAAATCAAACATTCTTCTTGGCAAATGCCTCTTGTTCATCCTCTTTACATGTCCGAACCATTTCAAACGGGACCTTTCAATCCTGTCCTGGAGTTTTTCAACCTGAATTCCCTCCCTAATCACATCATTCCTGATTTTTTCGTGTCTTGTCTTTCCGGCTATGCTCCTCACAAATCACACCTAACCAAATAGCATATGCAAATCACTATACTCTCTAGTCTTCATGCAAAAGTCAAACAAGATAAAAATTTAACAAAAGATAAGCAGAATTTAAAGATTTTGTTAATATAAAAAAGCAGTAGAAAACTAAAAAAAAAAATTTGATTTTTATAGATACTTGGTCATTACTAAAGATTCATTTGGCAAAAAAATTTAAGTAAGGAGCCACTAGTTAGTGGTCATTATAATGTTTCAGTATGGAAATTGCCCAGTGAAATAAGAGTTATGAATGGTAAAGGGTAGAATTTTCTTAAAGTGATTATACTGACCTTGGCAATAACTTGAGTTCAATTTTATGGGAGCAGCTGAAATTCCTAAGGGAAATACTTCCTAAACAGGAAATGTTTTAGAAAGTAATTCTATTATTATATGCAATTTCTCACAGTCTTAAAAAGACATGCACAAGGCAGAAACTAAAATGGATTGACAAACAAAATTTGATGAAATTGGTGGCAGAAAACAAAGCTGCTTGGGACTATGAAATATCAAGAGACCCAGGTCAATATGGAATGTACTGGGTCATCAAGAAAAGAAGCAACAGTTTCATATAACTGTATTTTTGATGTATTCAGCTAGCAGTGCCAAGTTCAGCGTATCAGCACAAACAAATGATGCAAGAAAGTAAGCTTATACAGAATCAGCCAAAAAAAACTTCCCACATCACCTGTTCATCCCCTCTAGTAATTTGCCTAATTCTTCCTTAAATTCATTCAAAAATACCCACTTCTACAACACCAGATGGAAGTTTGTTCTAATAATCAACCACCCTCTGGCAAAAGCAAAATTTCCACACACCTATCTTGCCACCCATCCTTCCTCAATTTAAGTTTATGCTCCCTCAAGAATGCCACCAGTTATCAGGTTATAGCTAATTCAATCCATTCAGAGCATTAAACACCTCAATCAGAGCTCCTCATAGGTGACTATTTTCCAGATGCTATAATTTGAGAATTGAAGTCTTCCTTGATAAAAGCACCCTTTCCAACCACATCCTTCTTAAAATGAGGCATTCAGATCTGTATGGAATACTCAAGCTGTGGCCTTACCTAATTATAGACTTGTTAGTTTAAATTCTGTGCCAGGAAAAATAATGGAATCATGATTCCATTATTTTTCCTAACAAAGAAGTTAAAATTATTAATGAAATAATGCAAGACCATCATGATGGGAGTGGAGTCATAAGGCAATCTGGGCACAGGTTTGCTAAAGGGAGATTATGCCTCACAAATCTAATTTGCACAGGTTGTCACATAGGAAGTGAATGCAGAGGATAATTCTGACATTATGATGTACCACATGTACAACTTTTGTGTGAATTGGAGCAATCTGGCATTAGGGACAAGTTACTGTTATAGACAAAGAGTGGTGTCTGTAATGCCTGTTGTATGCACTTAACTCTTCAGTGGTCACATGACCTTCGGTGACACAATTAGTTGCATGGATGACCATTGTCATCCAGACTAATCCATTTTAAAAACATTTTTATATTTGCAATTTCTTTTTTCTTTATAATGTCATGATAGGTGTTTTTAGTAATGTATTCAGAGACGTGATATGGGGCATTTAAGTTTCTATAACCAAAAGTGCTGTCTTAAATAACTGAGTTGCCTAATGCACAACACTGACAGAAAATATTTTATTTTAGCATTTGACTTATATTGAACCAGTGAATAAAGATGTTGGTTTCCAGTTAATACCTATTAGGCTGTACATTTTGAAGAAATGTTTCTCTTTAAAAATAGTGTTTAAGTTGTTATTTCAGTGGCATAGTGTGTGGGTAAATTGACATGGAAAACTAAAAATCTAAGCACTTCATCTTGAGTAGAGTTAAATCTGTCTTAATTTTTTGAAGGACTACAAATGATTCTCAGACATTTCATGGTACTTTCTGGACAATTCTTCAGTGAATGAATTGCTGTTCTTATTATACTTAAACTTCATGCATTCACTATAATAAAAACAGCAATTCAATCAGTGAAGTTGTACAAGAGCTCTGAAACATCTGAAAATTACCTATATTCCATATATAAATCAAAGGCAGATTTCACTCTATACAGGTTGAGTGCTCAGATTTTCACAATTCTCCAAAATAATAACTGCACCACATTTTATTACAGTAAAAACTTGGAAACTGTATTTATATGTCAAACAGGAAACTTAGGAAGTTGCGGATTTTATTTCAAGTGCTATATTATGAAATACTATTATTATTATTAACTATAGACCACGTTCAGAACAATAAAAACACGGAAAAAATATAACCACTTAATGATATGGAGAATCTTTCAGTTGAATTTTATTCATCAAAAGGATATGGCAATTCTCTGATTCAGCTGATTGTTTTAACAGTTTACATATTCATTTCAACCAGTGCAGAAAATCTGCTAAAACTATTTGGAATGTCATCTGGTTGTAATGGAATCATGATCACTACATCTAGTAGTGTGAGCTTCAAGAACATTGTCTCCATCTTTGGATTTATTTAGTTCCGGGGGTGTCAAAAACCATCATGGGGTCCCTAGGACAAACAGCCTCGCAGGCATGCATGTCTTTCACCTCTAATTTCTCTTTTCTGTAACTCGTGGCTGTAGGTTTGAGCCCAGGGTAGCTGTTTCTCCCTCAATGCTCCTTCTCCAATACCTCTGCCCACTCAACGTCTCTAATTATTTCATAATTCATGAATTAATTAATCCCACTCTAATAGTTAAGTTTCAACCCAGAACTTCATATACACTAATTCCTCTACAGTGCTACATCTCTTTACATATAAATAAAATAACTGCATGATTGATTACACACAGTAAACAGGGACACTGTATTCTAATCAAAACTTAAGCCAAAATGATAATAAGATCAGTATAAAATAACTGCATACTTACATAGTGAACAAGAATGCCACATTGTGAAATCGAAACTGGAATCAACGAGACTGGTTTTATGGTTGATTATTATCATCCACATGACCTACTACTACTAACCCACAGCTGAAACTATGAATTTGGGTTAGAAAGGTACTGAGAACTCCATCCCTAAAGATGCAAGTACTAAACATGGGCAACAGAGTTTTAAATATGGTGGATGACCATTGTCATCTATTTAAAACTAGGGTTAAGTTTAAGTGTAAGCAACAAGAAACAAGTTTTTGCATTGAAAATATAACAATAATAAAAAATTACCTACAATAGACAAACTCAGATGTACAGTCTCCACAAAAGATGCAAAAAGTACAGAATATACTTTTTGCAAATCATTTTCAAGCACTCTCTCAGTTTGGATCTCTTTTCCCTAATTTACTTAACTGAAAAATATTGGAAACATTAATACATACATGGTGTAAGTTTTACAAAGGCTCTAAACAATTAATACAAGTTTACAAATAAGTCCTCAGAGCAACTGAATATGCCCCCAATATGTTATAGATAGTCCTTAGTGGGGTAGCCTGTATCTACATGTTGCCAAGTTGTACCATTTTCAAAATTCAATGGGTAATTTTTAATCCTGTGCATATGCTTCACACATTAACGATGATTTTACTGTTTAGAGTGATGCTCCCCCGTTCTCTGATTCTGTTGGAAAATTAGTTGTAAGCATTTTCATTCTTATAACTAAAATTATATGAACAGTTAAATGGTGTTAGTGGCCACTGATTTATATTTATTGTTAATGGGTTAATTATCATTGTCATAGAATGACAGTGAATGTTGTCACCTCTTCAAGTTAGGGATTTGGTTATTTCTTAACCAAATCCCTAACTTCAAGTTAGGGATTTGGTTATTCACAGAATGGTAGAGAAAAAATACAATATCCATTCTGTTTTGAAGTGAATGTGATATTAACCCCAGGGGCTCACACCTGGTGAGTATGGGCTTGCACACCCAGGGTCCTGAGCTGGATATTATTCTTCTCTTTCTTTGATGATTCCCTTCTACTTCTCTCTCTCTCTCTCTCTCTCAGGGTAACTGGGGAATTTTTTTTTTTTTTTTTTTTTTTGGCTGGCGCAGCATAAGCCTCAGGCTTCCTTGCACCATATAGCTAATAATAATAATAATATTATTATACATTTTTTTTAATGTATGTATGATATTGCTAACGTCCTGGACTGGAAATTATAAATCTAGCAAAGTCAACAATTATCACAAAAAAGGCATCGTAGTAACTTTCTTCCTAATAAACAGCATGCATCTATCAAATTTATTTATTTTGTACTTACAAATTAACCTAAAAAAGGTTATTAGCTATATGGTGCAAGGACGCCTGAAGCTTAAGCTGCACAACGAAAAAAAAATTCCCAAATTACCCTGAGAGTCAAAAGTAGAAGGTAATCACCAAGAGAAGAATGATGATATCTAGCTCATGCCTGGGTCTGCCAAGCCCATACCAGATGTGAGCCCCTGGGGTATAGCTTTTGAAGTAGCAACTCAAGCAACCTCAAATTATAAAGCACAACAAAAAAGAAAGTACTTTTCACAACTTACACTTAATTGTGTTAGGCGGTAATTACAAGAAACTACTTTTACTACTCACCACACAAATCTTCAACTCGAACTTACCAATTTCAAGAATAAACAACCGCATGTGAAAAAATGAAACGTGATAACTAAGGTCAATACATAACCAAGGTGGCACAATTACCCAATTTTTTTTCAAATAAATTAACGTACGTGATTACGTTTTAGATAAAATTATCAAACAGTTTACGAGCCTGAATTGTAGTAATTTATTTTTGTTGCCAGGATTCGAAGCGACCACCCTAGTCACAAGGGTTGCATCATTGGAGAAAGGTACAGAATAAAGGATCTTATTGGCTCATTATAAAAGTAACCAGAAAAACAAAATTGCAACTAAGATTTAAAATCTTTATGAAACCATACATACACTATACAGAAAACGTCGTTTTAATGAACTAATAAATAAGCGAAAGGGGCTTTCATTATTGCCGAATTTCTTAAATCAAAAAAAAAAAAAAAAAAAAATTTTTGAGACCATTTATGCCCCATATAACTCAAAATTTACACAGTTACTCTTTATTATGTATGTATTAAAAACACTGAAGTAAAGTTAAACAATATATATATATATATATATATATATGCTTTTAATCTCCTTAACCTTACGTTGATACATAGTATATAATCAATATAATATAATGTCCGTTACTATACACAAGAGTGATACAAAACAAAAAACCATTATTAGCATTAGCATTAGTTGAGGCATATAATACAAGAAAGAAAGCTTATACAGCATCGTGCCAATAAAAAAAAAAAAAAAAAAAAACCCGCTTCCTATTTCACCCATTCAGTCACTCCAAATCTTTGTCTAGTTCAGCCTTAAAATAATTTAAGCTATCAATTTCCACAACAGATGGAAGTCTGTTCCAGCAATTAACTACCCGCCGGCTAAAAGCAAATTTCTGCACTTCTATTCTACAACTGACTTTCTTCAATTTTAAACTATAACCCATCAGGTTTGTAATGTGTAATGTGAGCAAGAGGAAGAGTCCCATCAGAATTGACCTTGCTCAAACCATTCAAGGCCTTATACACTGCAATCATATCGCCTCGTAAGTGCCTAGTCTCCAGACGCTGCAATTTACAGAACTTAAGCATTTCTTGGTAACAGCAACCCTTTGTTCCATTCTCCAATATCGTTGTCCTTCTCTGTACTCGTTCCAGCAGCTCTACATCCTTCCTAAAGTGAGGCCTCTAGAGTTGTAGAGCCGTGGCCTGACCATTGCCATATACAAACGAATAATTACCTCCTTTTACCTACTAGAAAAATTCCTGTATATCACTGACAACACTCCATGAACTGTTCTGGCAGCCGGTTTGCACTACTCAGAGAACTTCATAGCTGACCGCACAATAACCCCCCATGTCTTTTTCATTCTCTACCATCCTGAGTGTAGTGCCGCACAGTTGGTACATTTTTCTTGGGTCACTCCTTCCCATATGCAATAATTTGCATCTGGATCTGGCAATGTTGAACTTCAGTTGCCACTTCTCGGCCCATCGGCCTAACTTTTCTAGATCCTAGAAAAGTTAAGCCGAAGATCTAGACGGGAGGTACAAGCGTAAATTTACGCTTGTACCTCCCAAACCTTCCATTGCGGAGATAGCAATGGGTATTGAACGGGCCATCAGGAAGCTATCAGAGGCCCTAGCTAATGAGATCCGGGTTAAATCTGCCGTTATTTTGAGCCAGGTAAAGAAAGTATCTCCAAATCTTAACTTTAGTCAAAGAAAAGCCTTGAATGAACTGAGAAGATACGATGGAATTGTGGTTTTACCTGCGGACAGATAGAGGGCAGATCGACGGTTGTCCTAAAAAGAAGACTATCACAAAAAAGCAATGGACCTTTTACAGAACAATAATACATATAAAGTTACTCAGAGAAACCCGTTGGTTGGCCTAGAGCGGCGCGTTAATAAACTGGTACAGGATTGGTTAAAGGCAGAGAAGATTTCCAGAGAGACCTTTTGGTTCTTACATGCTACTGGATGTCAACTCCCTAGGTTTTATGGACTTCCAAAAACTCATAAGACAGAAGTCCCACTCAGACCTATTGTATCATTTATAGGAAGCCCCACATATGCTTTGTCAGGGTATTTGGCTAAATTGATTTCGCCTATAGTGGGCCAGTCCAACAATGTCATAAAAGATAGTAAAGAATTTGTGAATTTTGTGAAAGATTTGATTGTAAATGAAAACGAGAGCATGATTTCTTTTGATGTGGTGTCACTATTCACATGCATTCCAATTAAACATGGAATATATTGTGTTAGAAAATCCTTGAATAATGATGTCTCTTTTGGTAACAGATCACTTTTAAATGTAGAGGATATTTGTTCTGGTGTGGAACTCTGTCTGGCCAGCACCACTATGGTGTACCAAGGTGTTATGTACAAACAGGTTCACAGTACAGCCATGGGATCTCCTATTAGCTCCATCGTGGCCAATCTGGCCATGGGGGAGTTAGAGGACAGGGTTTTTAGTGGATGTCAGTTTCCCATAAAGAAATGGAAAAGGTATGTTGATGATACCTTCACCGTGGTCCAGAAGGGGAGAGAGGATGATGCACTCCATTGGCTTAATAGCTTCTCCCAATTTATACAGTTACCTCAGAGGTGGAGACAGGAGGTACCCTTCCTTTCTTGGATGTACTGGTCTCTAGGATAGGCCCTAGGCTTAAAACTTCTGTGTTTAAAAAACCTATGTGCAGAGGCCAGTACACCCATTATAGTTCAGCACAAGAATAGTGTAGTGAAAGCTCTACTAGATAGAGCAGGGTCACACTGCACTACCTCTGAGGACAAAGAATGTGAAATTAGACGAGTCACAGCAGACTTTAGAAAATGTGAATACCCCCAGAGGATCATGGACAGGTTTAGTAGAGGAATAGAGTCTAACCGTCAGGAACCGTTTGTTCCTGTGGCTGCCGCATACATTCCTTACTATCCGGGCGTTACTGAGCATCTTGCTAGAGTTTTGCGGGGTTATAAAACACGATGTGTGCAGCTTCCCGGGCGGAGGTTGCACACAGTGTTCTCTCAGGTAAAAGACCCAATAGCAAAGGACCTGAGTAGTGGAGTAGTATACAGGATAAAATGCCCGGATTGTGAGGAATGTTATGTGGGCGAGACAAAACGACGGCTCGAGGATCGTCTGGGGGAGGATGCAAATGGTATAAGAGCCGCTGATTACAATAAGTCTGCTGTGGCCGAACATTTTTGGGAGAAGCAGCATCAAATCTCCCCAGAGGATGCGGTTATTGTGGATCGAGCGCATGGGTTCTGGAACCGTAAATGGCTCGAGAACCTACGAATCTGTTCATCCGACCACAATACTATGAATAGGGACAGAGGTATGCGTATGCATCCTCTGTTTGAAACTATTATCCTAAGTACGGATGAATGGTTTTGCTTAACACGTTCCCGAGCTATTTCCACTTCCAGTTCAGTCCATGCGCCGACTGCACCACGTGTATAAGTACCGTGAGCCTGTTATATATGGACGTGCTGCAGGAAGTTTTGTTACTGCTGAGGAAGGAAGCCGATGCTTCCGAAAGCTCCAGAGATTTTTATCGTTTTTAATCCGGTTTATTTTAGTGTCTTTTATCTTAAGGATTTTATCACAGTTTTAATGTTTTTCACATATATATAATTTAATTTAATATAATAGCAGTTTTTTGAAAATATTTATTTTATTTTATTTTAATTTGTAAATATTTTAGTTACAGTAAATACATATTCTCATGGTTGGTGTATGAGCTTATTTATGCTAAAACACTGTATTTCTCTGTTGTCTGCGCGGTAGCACAGTGGTATCGTCACCATCCTCCCCACACTGGTGGAAAAGACCCGGGTTCGAACCCATCGATGACGCGAGGAACTTTAATGGGCTTTTTTCACTCAGTGGCTGAGTTAGTCGGTCTCAGGCGTAGATACCAAGGTTTTTTCCTCAGAAACTGGGGTTTTTCAATCAGCAAACAGACAAATCGACCATAGAACACACGCAATTAACAGACATAGGACACCACGGCAAATGAATTTAATTATTCGGGTGACCTAAATATAATAGTTTAGTTTATATTTCTCTGCACAATTGTTCGTTGTACTCATGTGTCATTAGGCCTACAACACACTCCTACTCTTATTTTTTGCATTCCCAATGCTTATGTCACACCATACTGACTCAACATTGCACTGTCCACCAATGTCAACTGCGTGAACTTCCTTAGATTTTGTGTGTTTCTTAACTAACAGCATAACCGCATCCTCCCTTCCTATCCTGTCTATCCTTTCTATACGCATTTTACTCCCCAAATTTAAATTCCGCACTACTCATATCTGTATGACACCACGTCTCTGATATCCCAATAATATTTGCTTTTGACGTCTTGACCAGCAATTCTACTTCATCAAATTTATTTACTAGTATTTACTATTTATTTTTCTTTATTATTATATTAGGGTCACCCGGTAATTTCATACATATACCCAAAAAAAGGTGTCTCAAAAATATTGGTACAAACGTTTAGGGGAAGTAGGTAACATCCAAAGGAATGTGAATCGCATAGGAACCCATAACCGGAAACGTCACCGTAAGGCGGTCCACGGTGCTGTTCATCAGTTCGAGAGAGGGAAAATTTCTAGTTTACTCATTCAAGCAGTAGTCGCCGCACGAAGAGCATGCATCGATATACGAACTGTGAGCTGGCAGACATGCACCTAGTGTATGGATTAGCAGAGGGAAATGGACGAGCCGCTCAACGAATTATGGCGAACGCTTCCCAGACAGACATGTACCCGACCACAGTTTGTTTGCGCGTGTGCATCAAAATTTGTGCGATTATGGGTCATTTAGAAGTAACAGGAGTAGTGCGGGCAGGCCACGTTCGACGTGAACTCCCGCCATGGAAGAGAGTGCGTTGAATGCCGTCCAGAATAATCCTATTACCAGCACGCGTGCCGTTGCCTCTGCCTTAGGAGTGTCTCGTTGCAGTGTACAGGGTGTCTGGCACGACGATTCCTTACACCCCTTTCATCCCCAAAGGGTTTAGTTATTGCTCCCCCAAGATCATCCTGCACGTGTGGCTTTTGCGCAGTGGTTTCTCCAAGAAAGTGTTCAAGACTTGAATTTTCAAGCCTATGTTTTGTTCACAGATGAGGCTTATTTCACTCGGGAAGGCTTATTCAATCAGCACAATGCTCATGTGTGCACTCACGACAACCCACACAGTGTGCGTCCCCATGCGGCACAATATCGCTTCGCAATAAATATGTGTGCAAGTATGGTCGGTGACTGCTTAGTCGGCCCATACCTGTTACCATCTCGCATGAACTCCGCTAAATATCGGATCTTTCTTGAACAAGTTCTACCAGGGTTACTTGACGATGTTCCAGCAAATGTGAGACGTAACATTTGGTTTCAACATGACGGGGCACCTGCCCATTATGAAAGGTGTGTTCGTGACCATTTGAACAGGCGTTTTGGGCGTCGATGGATTGGCCATGGTGGACCCGTTGTCTAGCCCCCACGCTCACCTGATTTTTCGAGCCTTGATTTCTTTCTGTGGGAGGGGCCCTCGGATCTATCGTGTATGAATCGCCTGTGGAGACAGAAATGGATCTCGTGGCGAGACTCGCCTGCGCTGCTGCTCAAAGAAACTCCAGGTGTGTTCGACCGTGTCCGCCAATCCATGCTGCATCGGTGTCACGCATGCCTCGCGTCTCGTGGTGGAACCTTCGAGCATCTGTTGTAACATCATGAAATGCATCCATCTCGTACTCCATTGTATGGATTAGCAGAGGGCAATGTGAATGTAAATTCAAATAAATGTTTGCCACTAATTACTGTCTTGTGTCATTTCTGCTTCTTGTGCCTCTGCTACTACTTTCCCGTGACGTTTCCGGTAATGGGTTCCTATGCGATTCACATTCCTTTAGATGTCACCTACGTCCCCTAAACGTTGTACCAATATTTTTGAGACACCCTGTATGTATTATGTCTGTAAATTGCGTGTGTTCTCTGGTCGATTTGCCTGTTTTGCTGGAGGTAAAAAATCCTAGTTTCTGGGATAGAAAAACCTTGCTATATACGCATGAGACCAACGAATTCGACCACGGGGTGAAAATTCCCATTAAAGTTCCTCGCGTCATCGACGGAATTCGAACCCGGAACTTTTCCACCCGGTGTGGGGAGGACGGTGACGATACCACTGTGTTGCCAGTGCATACACCAGAGTGATTTCACATATACACCTCTCGGCAAAATTAGCAGAACAAACGTTTTTCGTTATCATTTTTGTGAAAAGTTTTTTCGAAAGCAAATATTTAATCTAATAGGCATTCTCGCATGCAAATTTCGAGCATCCAACAGAAATCGATCTTTCACCTTACAGAGGCGCACATTATGCAAATTATTGATGCTTGTAAAAGCACGGGTTGCGACAACATCACTTAATTCACGTTTTTTGGCTTGCTCAGTGGGATAGTCACATCTCCAGTACTCAGGATGGCAAGTCATCGTCGTTCAGATGATTCTTTGAGACAGCAGGCAGTTGGACGATTTGAAGCCAGGCGGTCGCAGGCAAAGTGGCACGTTGGCTTAATGTGTCACGCAATACCGTCTCAGAACTATGGAAGCAATTTCAGGTGACAAGAATCAATAAAAGAAGAGCTGGTCAAGGTCATCCGAGGGCTACGTCAACTAGAACAGACAGCTGTTTGGCTCTAACATAATACGAAACACTATTATGTCCTGTCATCAACTGTCTTTTGAGGTTGCTGTGGCCACAGGTGAAAAATTCCAACCGGACGGTGTCAAGTGGAATCTATGCAAGGAAGCCAGTAATTTGAATTCCCTTAACCCCAAAACTACGTAGAACTCTTAGAAGCTGGTCCATGAACATCTGACTCTTAGAGCCCTAGCAAATGGGGTACAGTTCTGTTCTCTGATGAGTCCCGTTTTAGCCTACAGACAGATAGAGGCCGACTGGAACAAAAATTCTTACTAGGAAAACTTGTAGCGACCTCGAAACGTATCGGAGGTCCGATTGTAATATTAAAAATTACAGCGGTCTCCGACCCACCGAGATTTCCCCGATAAGTCTTATGACAGACAGATTCTAAACGTTATTTCAAGAGAAGACAACAAGGAATGTGGTAACATTCCTCTCCAGCATCAAAGAAGGGGACACTTACAGTGGAGGCAGTGTTCTTGTGTGAGGCAGAATACTGACCAACGGCCGCATCCCTCTTCATGTTTTTGATGTGAAGAGGTACCAAGAACAGATCCTCGAAAACTATGTGCGACTTTTTAATGGTGCGCAGTCTGCGCTGGTGTTTGTGCGGTAACACAGTGGTAACTTCACCGTCTTCCCACACTGGGTAGAAAAGGCCCGGGTTCGAATCCCGTCGATGACGCGAGGAACTTTAATGGGCTTTTTTTACTCCGTGACTGAGTTAGTCGGTCTCAGGCTTAGATAGCAAGGTTCCCCCCCCAAAAAAAAAACTGGGGGGTTTCGTCCAGCAAAACAGGAAAATCGACCAGAGAACTCTCGCAATTTACAGACATAACACATATACGGATATATGTAAGAAATTACGGGTAGCCCTAACATAATTTGAATTTGCGCTTGCGCTGGTGGTTGTGCCAGTACCACAGTGGTAGCGTCACCGTCCTCCTCACAACAGGTGGAAAAGGACCGGGTTCGAATTTCGGCGATGACATGAGGAACTTTGATGGGCTTTGTTCACTCCGTGACTGAGTTAGTCGATCTTAGGCGTAGATAACAAGGTTTTTCCCCCAGAAACGGGTTTTCGTCCAGCAAAACAGGAAAATCGACCAGAAAACACACGCAATTACAATGCACGGCAGATGAGTTTAATTATTCGGGTGGCCTTAAAATAATAGTTTGGTTTTTGTTTTGTTTTTTTTTTTTTTTTTCTGTGCTGTTAGCACAGTGGTATCATTACCGTCCTTTCCATAAGGGGTGGAAAATACCCGGATTCGAATTCCGTCGATGACGCGAAGAACTGTAATGGGCTTTTTTTTCACTCCGTGGTGGAGCTAATCGGTCTCAGGCGTAGATAGCGAGGTACCCCCCCCCCAAAAAAAAAAAACTGGGGGTTTTCATTCAGCAAAACAAGCGAATCGACTAGAGAATACACGCAATTTACAGACAAATACAGGTGTAATGAATTACGGGTGACCCTAATATAATTTGATTTTTTTTAGTGGTGCGATTGGCCCAGGTTTTCTTTTCATGCATGACAACGCCACTGCACATAAAGCTCAAGTGACGGAGGAATATCTTGCCAACGAAGATATCCAACGACTGCAATGACCAGCACGATCACAGACTTGACTCTGATCGTACGTGTGTGGGACGACGTTGTGCGTCGCACTGCACGCCAACAGCCAGTTCCTCAGTCGTTTGGTGAGCTATGGACTGCGCTGGTCGAAGAATGAAATTTGTTGCCACAGAATCTTATAGACATCCATATCGAGCATTGCTCTCCACCGTCAGGCCAGTTTAGCCGTTGGAGGTGATAATATGACGTACTGCTGCCATATAACCATATTTTAGAATAACCATATCTTGTATTGACTTATGTAATGTGATCTTTTTGGTAATTCTTATACAACGCCTGTAAATAAATAAATAAATAAGATCTTTATTGTACAGTTCACCGGTACACGCAGGTACCACGACCATACAATACCCTTCACGGCACCATGCCAGGGGTTAACAAACGACAGAGATAATAAAGGAATTTCCGTTAAAATGTCCGTTATACCTGTCCGAAGTTTCTCGCTGTCTCCTAATTTTATCGTTATTCCATAGAACACCGCCATAGCAAATTTTGTCCCGCTTCATCACAAGCTGCACGAGTTACACCACGTTTAGTTCGCGTTCTGATAATTTTGTCGAGCAGTGTATAACCAGAGTTATATTATGGTAATATCAAAAATTTTTTCGTCCGTTAAATCAAAAGTGCGTTAAATCGAGATCCGAAAAATTAAGGATTTACTTTGATAAATATAAAAATTGCTAGTAATTTTGATATTTATGGGGCATAAACAGGTTTTGTGTAGCTTCTTGATAAATGTTAAGAATCTATATACCCCCTTATGAAACTACAACGTCTTACTAATTTAATAGCTACATTGGGTCGTACTAGAGTAGTAACACTACTTCACATACAAGTCCTTTCAGTCACCCTTAACATTCCATCCTGAGTCGCTTCATATATTTCAAATCGCGATTAAGAATTCGCTATTTTGAATGTATCATTGAATGTTTTCAATCTATAAAAGTTCAGACTGATTGGAGGGAGGGGCCATATATGAAGACCGCTTGTCTCGAGCTCAAGAGATATTTCAAATAGTTTCTCAAATAGCTATTTCCTCAGTATTAGTGTATTTGCATATAAGGGCAGAAAAACATTTGTTAAACAAAAAAATTAAAATTTTTGTCTTTTTTCGCGTATCTTTCTTTCTTGTTATGGCTCGGTATCCTGAAAAACTGGAAGTGTTCACGCCTCTCTAGACCTCCAAGAAGTCCTACGTTCAATCCAATTTTGCCCAAATTTTAAAATTCAATCAGTGGTAAGCTTCTGTTTTTGGACCAACTGAGCCGGATAAATTTGTGGGAGAAAAAAGAATAACTTGTCGAGTAACTCAATAAATCGTTCCAAGGCAGCTAAGAAAGATTATGAGAAGTCCTTGGCAATGCAGCCAAGAAAGATTATGAGAAGTCCTTGGCTAACAACGCAAAGAAAAGTAGAAAGAATGTGTTGCTTATGTTAACACTAGAAGGAAAGATGAAGGGAGTTGTCCCACTAGATATGAATGGCATAATTACTAATGATTCTGTTCAGGTTGCAGACAAACTAAATAAAGATTTTGCACTACATTTAGAAAAACACAAAATTATAACTGGGATAAGTATTTTTGTTATTACTGAAAAAGGAAGTGTAAGAGAAATAACTGAAGCTAAAAGAAAAGCTATTTCTTTTATGTAAATCCCTAACTTTTTTCAATGTAGCCGTGAAGGGAGTTGTATACAGCAATGTGCTTTCTGTATACAATAAAGAGTTCTTCTTCTTATTCTTATTCTTATACTTCTAAGTAAACAAATAGTAATAATTCATGATTTCTAACAAAAGAAAAAAGAGAAAAAAACAACACCATTTACGCGCAAACTGAGAAAATCTTGTTTCTGCGCATTCACAACATTGCCCATTTATTCCTCTAAACTGAGTCTAAACAGTGAATGGAAACAAAAATAATATTCAGTGCTTAAGCAACAATATACACTATATGGATAGCCCACGAGTAAGGAAAAAAAAATAATTGCTAGATTTATATTGGTGCCATTTCAATAAAATATAGGAAGGCTCAATAACTCGTTCCAAGCGAGCCAAATATAAAAGATCATTAAAATCCATTCACTGAGAGTCGAATTATTACATGCGGACTGACGGACAAAGAAATAAAAATTTTCGGATTTCTATTGGTCCGATTTTAATCAAATCTAGGAACATTCAATAAATTGTTCTGAACCAAATATAAAATTTCATAAAAATCATTCCACTGGGAGTCAACTTATTACATGAGGACGAAAAAAAAAAAAAAAAAAAAAAAAAAGAAAAAAAAGAAAGAAAAAAAGAAATAATAATTGCAGGATTTCTATTGGTCCACTTCTAATTCAAAGTATTTTATTATTTTCTGCGGGCTCCAGGGTTTCCCCTATCCGCCGTCCACTTCTAATGAAATTTATAATGGCTCGACAAATCTGAAAAGGCCCAAATGTAAAATTTTATTTAAAATCCATTCACTGGGATTCATTCCATCCGCCGTTACATGTAGACGGACGGACAGACAGATGAATGGACATGGTGAAAACAATAATAAATGATAACGCGCCGAATAAACCACCTGGGCCTGATGGGATCTATCCAGTTATATTAATAAAAGCAGCAAAAGAAGTAAGCACACTCTTGACCATAATTATGAAAGTTCCTTGCATTTAAGGAGGGTCGTACAGATTGAAAGTGCACACGTGTGTTGTCAATAGGAATTCACAAAAAGGTTGTTGTTGTTATTTGGTTTTTAGGAGCATTAGCAACTAAGGCCATATTGCTCCGGTGCGGTGGTCATTCCCTGACCTTTCCGCATCTTCCGTATTTGGTGGTGAAGGGCTCGAACCCCGGTCTAATCAAGAAGCGTGTGCTACGCACTGCTGCTCCTTCCCACCTGGCTACGGAGGCGCCTTCACAAAAAGGGATCAAAGGGCGACGAGGAACTATAGAGAAGTCAAGCTGAAGGCTTGACTTCTCTTCCAGCGAAAACAATAGATTTAAAAAATAATAAATAAATTTATTTATTTATTTAATAATAAATAATGGAAAATGATAGAGTTAAAAAATTAATAAATTTTCTGTTTGCTGGAAGAAAAACCATGTTTCCCTCCCTTGAGACCAACTAACTCAACCACGTTTTGAAAAAGACACATAAATATTCCTCCCACCATCGACTGGATTCGAACTCAGATCTTTTCCACCACGTGTGGGGAGACCAGCCGATCCTACCAACCATCTCTCCACGAGAGCTATTGTCGACAGTTTGCAGATATACAAAGGTTTGTGGAGTGGTTAATGACAGGAATCACGGCCTACTACAGCAACAAAACCAATAACGATTAGGCAGATGGGTTGAGAAGTGGTAACTGAGGTTTAGCATTGGTAAATGCAATTTACGACATATGCAGCAATAATCCCATAATCTGAGAGTGCAGACAGGCTGGTAGAACAGCTCATGGGATTCTTGTGAATGATATATACAGGAAGTTTTCCAGCAATGACAAAGAAGTGATTATCTCATTTCATAAGGTTAAGCCACATCACGAATGCTGCATACAGGTTTGAAAGCCACATTTTAAGAAAGGTGTCGATGTCTTGGAACGAGTGCAGAGGAGTGCAACCAGATTAATCAAGAACACAAAGGAGTACCTTATCACAAAAGGCTGAGGTAAGGTACTCCTTTAAAGTATTCAAGGATTGAATACTTCAAATTGACTGAAGTATTGAATACTTCAAATTGACTGAAGTATTCAAAACTTTGAATGAAGTGGGTAAACATAATGATGATGGCGTTCTAACTCTTTCTCGGACATACATTTAGCCATTTAAACTTAAAGAGGATGGCTGCAAAATGGATGTGTCAAAATTTATTTTCAGCCAGAGAGTAACTGAATGCAGGAACAAACTATCATCTGGTGTTGCGCAAGTGAATAGTTTGAATAAATATAAGGAAGAACTATACATGTTATTAGAGGGGGATGGACAGATGAGGTGAATAGGTTTTTTTTTTTTTTTTTTTTTTTTGATGCTGTATGAGCTTGCTTATTTGCATCCTTTTCCAATACTACTACCACTGCTACTAATAACTAATATTATAATCTTTCATGAATAATATCGATCGTTAACCGTATCTAGCTATCACTTGAGCTAAAAACATGGTCAACCAACACGTATGTACTGCTGCATCCACGTTTAATCACTCAGATGTGTCAGACCTAGGTGAGAAATGGAAAAATTATTTTAAACTACATCAGTTCATCCTTACTGCATGTACTCATTATACGAGTGCGGTCAATAAGCAATGACCAATTAATCATACACGACCATGCATAAGGAAGGGGAGAGGGATTTATAATGTATACTTGTACTACTAATTACCCATTAACCATACATTAATGATGTATACTTGTACTACCAATTACCCAGATGTTCTACGTTTCTGGTATTTTTAGATGTGATGATACGGATGGACGAAGTGACAGTTACTCGTATTTCGACTTGATATCGATGGTTCAACTGTTGATGATCCTGCTCATGTAGCTAACAAACTAAATGAGTATTTTGCATCTACATTCACACATGAGGAGTTATTCAGGGAAGGGAATGCCAGAGGTGAATTAAACTCTGGCAGTGAGCTAGATGATTTTGTAATAACTGAGAGCAAAGTGGAGGAGAAATTGTTGAGGTGGATGGGGATCTATCCAGTTATATTAGAGGAGGCAGCAAAGGAAGTCAGCAAACCCTTAGCCATTAGCCATAATTATGAGAGCTTCTTTGGACTCAGGGGAGGCCCCCATGGACTGGACGTGTGAAAATGTTTCCCCAATTCACAAAGGAGGTTCAAAAGGTGACACAAGTAACTATAGACCTGTTAGTTTAACTTGTGTTCTGGGAAAAATAATGGAGTCACTGGTTAAAGAAGCATTGCAGGATCATCTAGACAAGACTTCAGATATAGCTCGGACACAGCATCGGTTTGTTATGGGGAAGTCTTGTCTGACCAATTTGATTGGATACTATGGAACTGGATGCAAAGAATAATTTTGATATCATATATTTGAATTTTAGAAAGGCTTTTGATACTGTTGCACATGTAAGACGGTTGCACAAATTGGAGCAGTGTGGCATTGGAGGCAAATTGCTGCTATGGATAAAGGGATGGTTGAGTGGCAGAAGACAGAGAGTGGTAATCAATGGACACTGCTCATCGTGGACTAATGTTATTAGTGGAGTCCCTCAGGGTTTAGTGTTGGGTCCATTGTTGTTTCCTGTATTTATAAATGATATTGATGATGGTATATCAAGCTTAATATCCAAGTTTGCAGACGATGCGATGGTCGGCAGGGTTATTAATGACAGTACGCTGCTGCACCAGGATCTAGAAAAGTTGAGCAGATAGGCTGAGAGGTGGCAAATGAAGTTTAACTTTGATAAATGTAAAGTACTGCATATAGAAAGCAGTAATCCCAGAGTAACGTATCAACTGTGTGGTACTACACTGACAGTGGTAAAGAATGAAAAGGACCTGGGGGTAATTGTGCAGGCAGATATGAAGTTTTCTGAGCAGTGCAGACGGTCTGTAAGAGTAGCACAGTGTCTTGTTAATGATATACAGGAATTGTTTTAGCAGGGACAAGGAGGGGATTATCCCCTTGTATAAGGCAATGGTCACGCCACACCTTGAATACTGTATACAGGTCTGGAGGCCCCATTTTAAGAAGGACATAGAGCTGCTGGAATGAGTACAGAGAAGGGCAACAAGATTAATGAATGAAACAAAGTTGCTCTTACGAAGAAAGGCTTAAATTTTGCAAATTACAGTGTCTGGAGACCAGGCACCTGTGAGGTGATCTGATTGAAGTGTATAAAGCCTTGGATGGTTTTAGCATGCTCAATGCTGATGAGATTCTTCCTCTTGCTCAGAATAATCACCTGAGAGGGAATAAATTCAAATTGAGGAAAGGAAATTGTAGGATAGATGTGCGGAAGTTTGCCTTTAGCCAGTGGGTGGTTGATTGGTGGAACAAACTTCCATCTGTCGTTGTAGAAGTTGATAGCTAAAATAGATTGAAGGCAGAACTAGACAAACAATTTGGAGCAAGTGGATGGGTGAAATAAGGTTTTTTTTTGATTGATGCTATATAAGCTTGCTTTCTTGCATCATGTGCCTTTACTAATACTAATACTAATTTCTGGCAACGGTGTGTGACGGACTTTGTGTTCAAAAATCGGGTGATCAGTCGGCCACATCTGTTCATCGTAAACTCCTGGAAGTCTATGAGGACCAGGAGTTTTCGATGGATAGATGTGGCCAACCATAACAAAGAAAGATACTGCTTGTCCCTGGAAAAGTTTAATTGCGATTTGAAAGTCAAAAGACCTGAACTAAATCGGTAAAACATCAAGTTTCACGAGGTAATGCAAGGCCGCACACAGCAGATGACACTGTTAAAGATGGCCCAAATGAGGTGGAGCATAATGACTCATCCACTCTATAGCCTGACCTCGCTCTATCATATATTTTTCTTTTCTTTTTTTTTTTGTTTGGTAGACTGAAGGCATGCATACCTGCATGGTAAGGTGTTTGAGAGTGATATGGTTACAATATCTCAGATAATATAAATGAGTTATAGTGCGTTACTTATTGATCCGCCCTTGTAGCTCTGTGATCTGATCTGTGATTCAAGTGGTAGGGTGACCAATCTAAAACTAGAATTATAACTTATGCTAATTTGATAAATTATGGAATCCAGATTTGAATTCCCTCTTATTGTAGTCTAAGGCAGGTTGGTATTTCCTCATTATGCCACTAACGTTCACACTAAAGCGGAGGTAGGAGGACAATACTTATCGAAGGAAGAGTAAAGGAATAGTGCACAGAATGTTCAAGGTGGTGTTCGTTTTCAAATAATCAATCTTTAACCTGCAGCTATGAATAACTGCGCATTTGCCACATTTATCGTTGTAAATAACTCGGAACAGCACGAACAAATTAATCACATTTAAAAGCTAACATTCCGTCAGGCCATGAAACATCCTTTCCGACATTCTAAGTGGTTCTTCTCAGGCTCCCTCATGTGGCATTTTGCGTGCACCACCAAATTCCTCCCCCCATCCCACCCCCTTTCTTTTGAAAATTTAGTGTGCCTCGGCTTAAAAAGGTCAGACTATTGTTTTGCCTAGTAATACATCCTATATAAGTTTCAATGAAACAAAACTGTATAACTGAAAAAGATACTCGAATTAAAAAGTTTAGCTCATTACCAACCTAGTTATGTCAATTGGCACAATTATAAAAATAGACATGGGCAAAAATTTACTAAAATAATAAATAATCTTCCAATTCAAAATCAGAATGGAATCAATTTTCAAAAACAATGTGCTTAAAATATTAAATGAAACATTCTCCTTAATAAAGATACATAATATCTAATTTCAAAACGGAAACAAATTAATTTTCTCCTGCTTCTATTTGTGCCTTTATTTCATTGAGGTGAATTTTCATTCTTTCACTGAAATTCCCACGATCTTCAGGAATTCTAAATTCGGCTGAAAGATAAGAATAATCTCTCAATATGGCTTGTTCAAATGATTAGTGTTGTCTTGTTAAATAAACACAGTTACCTTCTAAATATAAATTAGTTGTCTTGGTAAGTAAATACCGTACTTAATAAAACTGTCAGCGTCGGCTGTTTTTTTTTTTTTTTTTTTAACTTGCTATATTTAAATGGAAGTGGGGAAATGACAGATCATCTCCCCATTTACAAGGTGCTCAACAAAAACACCACAAAACTGCATGACTAAAGCATGGCAAGAATCGATTGGAAATATCCTGGACACTGTCTACACATCCAGTGACGCTCCCCAACACATTGGAACAAGACACCCTATGCGCAGAAAATTAAGAAAACTACCACGCGGACCAAACGGAGACCCCTTTATGGATAAAACTCGCCCTGGTAGCCTACAAACTACGGAACAGGAAAACCCTAGGACTGAACCTCCTGAAACCGGAGATTTTCAAGAAGACTATTGAACACGCACCTCACCTGCTCCTAAACATTTTTAACAACTGCCTCCAAAATGGATACTTCCCTCTGGACTGGAGAAAAACCAATGTCCGACTAATTTTAAATAACCTGTCGAAACCTCAAGACTGTCCAAAATCATACCGTCCCATCACCCTTCTCTCTCTCTGTCATAAGCAAAACTTTGGAACACCTTCTACGACAACGTATTGATATCCACTACAACAATGCTGGCCTCTCCTCTTACAAACAGTATGGCTTCAAAAAGGGCAATCCACAATAGATTCCCCTCGATAACGTCAACGCTGCGAACGTTTGCAACCAAAAATACTTCCTAATGATATCCATTGATTTTGACGGGGCGTTTGATACCCTCTGGTGGCCACGCGCCCTCGGCAGACTCAGACAGGCTAAACTATCAAGCAACTTATATAGTTGCAGAAAACACTATCTCTCCCAAAGGAGCATCGAAGCAAGAGTGCCCTACTGTCAAGTAACCCGACAAGTCCATCGAGGCTGCCCACAGGGCTCCGTGAGGCTAAACTACCAAGCAACCTATATAGTTAGAGAAAACACTACCTCTCCCATAGGAGCATCGAAGTAAGAGCGCTCTACTGCCAAGTAAACCGATAAGTCCATCGAGGCCGCCCACAGGGCTCCATTCTCGGTCTCCTTCTTTGCAGCATAGTCTTTGATGAGTTCCTCAACTTGACCTCGGCAACGCCATACCCCAGGCTTACGCCGATGATTTGGTACTGATGCTGGCTGCAGATAACAGGGCCTAATTGCAGGCCTCCGCCAATAATCTCCACCCTGGGGGACTGGGAAACACACCACCATTTAGCAATCTCCCCTACTAAGGCCCAATCAATCCTCCTAAATCAACCCAATCAATCAATCCATCTCGACTTGAACAGACCAACACAAATCAAGATCCACAATAAAATGATCAAAATCATAGCACAGCTAAAATACCTCAGCGTATACCTGGATAAAAACATCTCCTTTCAACCTCACCTGCTCTACATACAAAAGACGATTAAAAGCTACACCTGATTAGAGTAGATTAAAAGTAGATTAAAAGCTATATTAACCTCAGTAGATTAAAAGCTACACCTCGCAAAAATAACAAGGGAATAGGGGTTAAAAATGAGAACCCTCACCCTATTCTACAGATCAGTATTTATACCAACCGTCACCTAAGCTGCTGCCGTTTGGTACAGAAAAGCAACCACTATAGTCACCCAAAAGAAGCTGGATACGATACAACGTTCCACGTCGCACACTACCACACGCGCGTGCCATACCCTCAGTACGTGCGCCCTCCAGGTCCTTGAGGGTGCCCTCCCGCTGGACCTGGAGGTAGTCCGATGGAGCATGCTGGCAAACCTGGCAATTGGAAGACAACTATTAATAGACTACACCACAGACATAACCAACAACCGGCCGATGGAAGAAAGACAACTCACCACCTACCCACAAAAGGTTTGGCAGCATAGATGGGAGACCTCTGGAAAAGGAGCAATAACCAAGAAATTTATACCGGATGTAGGCAAAATCTTTCCGAAATCCCAACCTGACTGTCCCCAAGCCTGAGGACCACATACCTGTCAACCAGCCACGGTGAAATTAATGAGAAATTTGCCACACTGGGGTTCACTGACGACCCACACTGTTCATGTGGACAACTGGAGCCATGGGATCATCTCATGCACCACTGCCCTCTGTACGAGGATCTCCGATCTATCCTGATCACAGGAATACAATTTATCCCCAGAGACTAAGAGCACTACCTTTTGGAGTCCAAAGAAAAATACACAGCTTTCTCAAAATTTGCCAAAAATCTCTTTGCGAGACGCTGGACTATCCCACCGAGACAACAGCAACAACCAACGTAAAACCAAACCTAACGCACCTGCATCACGGATCCACCTGCCCCTAGCCAACAACGAACAAACGATGTCACACTGCAAAAGTCACCAAACATGCGCATGACCGAAGACATCGCACGTAACCACACTCATGAATGAATATAAAAGGAACTAAAAAGAAGACACCTACATCAAGAACAAGAAATGGACTAGAAGACAACATCCCAAGCTGAGACTTGCATCTTAAGCATGACAAAATACCAGACTGGTCTATGAATGACAGTGCAGCTACACTGCCCAACACCACTATTGGCGATCTGAACCGGACTCTCTTGCTTGGTTTCCCTTTCAACTCCCCTTCCTTGGCAGGCGGGAGGGGGAGATGAGCGCCTGTCTCCTTCTTTCGCCTGGACCTGCCTCACTGACTCTCTGGGGTTGCCTTCTCTATCGTCCCCATATTTCTAACTCTTCCCTTCAGCCTTCAATCTTCCCCCATTCTATCTGTATGCCAGCAAACGCACTACACATCCAAATTTAACTACACCCAAATTGCTTCGCCCACAAAACTTTCGGCCCTCAGATTCTAGTGCTATCCCTGCCGTGATCACTCCAGGTGTATGTGCTTCTTTTTTTTTTTTTTTAATTTGTCCTAGCCACTGAAATCTCAAGAAATTAGGTGGCAGGACCTGCCAGAGTGACTATCTTAAACTACTGGTGTACCTGATCTGCCTCCACGGAGCGAAGTGCAGTCAACGTCGAACTTCAGCAGAGGTCTGGCGGCTAAATGGCCAGAGGAATAACGGTACACAACACTACACTTTGATAATAGAGAGCTATTAAATGCTCGATATTTCCTATATTCTATTATATTATGAAATCAACAGGGATTACCTTTATTTTTGATATAGGATGTTTCTTTTTCAACCAACTGTCCTAGTCCAACGCATTAACAATTCTTTGTAAAGGCGATATAAAATTTATAAAAAATGTTAAACATCTTACCCACTGTCAGAACAATAGTATTCCAAACCACACAGTCTCAATATTGAGCGCTCAACCCAACTTCGGTCTACGACCGCCATACCTCTGCCAGCAAGGAAAACATTATTATCGACATTAAAATTAAAATTTAAAATTAAAAGGTCTAAAAAACTTAGCTGAATATGAAGAGAATAATTGCTCCTTATGCAGCTAAGCTTTTTAGACCTTTTAATTTTAAATTTATATTTTAATTTTAATGTCGATGGAGTAATGTTTTCCTTGCTGGCAGAGGATGGTGGTTGTAGAGGATGGCAGAGGATGGTGGTATGGTGGTTGTAGACCGAAGTTGGTTGTTGTTGTTATTTTGGTTTTTAGGAGCATTAACAACTAAGGCCATATTGCTCTGGGGATATGCTGTGGTCATTCCTGACCTTTCCGCATCCTCCGTATCTGGTGGTCACGGGCTCGAACCCCGGTCTAATCAAGAAGCATGTGCTACGCACTACTGCTTCTGCCCACCTGGACCAAAGTTGGGTTGAGCGCTCAATATTGAGACTGTGGGGTTTGGAACACTATTGTTCTGACAATACGGAAGATGTTTAAAATTTTTTATAAACTTTATATCGCCTTTACAAAGAATTGTTAATTCATTGGACTAGGCCAGTTGGTTGAAAAAGAAGTAACCTAAATCAAAAATAAAGGTAATCCCTGTGATTTCACAACACTACACGTAAACAATCAGGAGCGGATTAAGGTCGGTTGAGACCCCGGGCGCAGAAGAAAATATTGGGTCCCTTAAAAAAAAGAGCGAGACAGGGAAAATAAAAATACATGTTAACCATTTTTTTAAAATAAATAAAAAATATTATGTACTGTACTATTAATGTTTTATTTCCAATAAAATTTGAATATAATATATGTATAATATAATTAATAATAGCATAATAATAATCACAAAGTTTTGAACTAATAGTTGAACATATTAGTTCAACTATTAGTTGAACTAATATGTTCAGAGTAGAGTGTAGAGTGTAGAGTGTGTTTAGTGTCAAACGGCACCAGGGGTTTCCCCCATCTCCGCGTGCTATACATTGTGGGTGTGAAACAGAACACTGTCAATGCCAGAGGTTTAAAAGTATATGGATTTTGTATTTGTGTAGTGTCGTGTACCGTTGTTCATCTGGTCATTTAGCCGCTGGGCCCCTAATGGGACCCAACGTTGCCCCACTCCGCCCCGTGGAGGCAGACCAGGTACACTACTTAGTTATTTACTCTGGCAGGTCCTGCCACCTAATTTCCTGAGATTTCAGTGGCAAGGACCTATAAAAAAAAAAAAAAAAAAAACACACGCTATAGATAGGGGTCAGCCAAAACAAAGGGAGTACTAGTTGGGCGATTTGATGTTGTTAAGTTTTTGGATGTAGGGCTCAAACAATTTGGAGTTGATTCAGACACTAGTTGTAAGTTAGAGAAGGGGAGGGAGACTGAAGACTGGGGGGAAAAGACAGAGATACGGGGTCCATAGGGAAGATGACCCCCAAGTCAGTGGAGCAGGCCCATGCCCCACCAGAGTGAAAAAGAGGGGTGGCGAGGGGGGGAGGACACCAGGGATGAACTCCCCCTCCCGCCAGGGAGTGGAGGCAAAGGACCACGCAAGAGAGCGTGACTAGGGAGGCCTAAAGGCAGCAGCTGAGCTGTACTGGTGTAGGTTCTGTCACTCCTGGGACGAAGGAAGAAAGGAGTGTTTTTTTTTTTTTTTTTTTTTTCCTTTTCCTGAGAGGACTGTCATATCCAGGAAGTTTCTTACTTTGATCTTCAATGGGTGGTGTTTGGGTGCCTAACCCGTCTAGCAGTGAAGACAGACTGCGCAAACTCTGTAAAGGCAACATAGCGCTGCTCGTCCATTATAATCAGGTGCTCACAATTCCGGGGATTTTCTTGCATTTTAGTGGCAAACCTTAGCCGGAACTCATCATATTCATGGCAATCATACATCACGTGATCCCACGTTTCTTCATCCCCGCAGTGACACAGCGGATCTTCTTCTATGCCTAGGGATGTTAGCTTCGCTTTAAAGGGTCCGTGGCCTGTAAATAGGAATGTAGTATGGAGGCCTGGTGAGTACCAGGGAGGAGGCTTTGGACTGATGAGGTTCACAGAGGGAATGAACTTTTTGGTTATCAATCCTTTGATGGTGGTGTCCCATGTCTCTTGCCAGGTCCTGTACATAATTTCAGAGATTCTCTTCCTTTCCTGTTTGGGGTTGTTATCAAGGTTAAGAGTGATGCCTGCTGTTTCAGTGGGAATACTCTTCTTCAATCGTTGATATAATCCTCTTCTTATTACCTCTAGGTGTAGGGGTATACATCCAGCTAGCACCTGCAGAGCTGGGGTGCTTACTGTACGGCACGCCCTTGTTACGGCAAGGAGCATAGAACGCTGTATGGAGTCTAGTTTACGGCGATTTCGGTCGAGGGAGGCCCTAGTACACCATACTGAGGCTCCATAGCAAGCTATTGGCACAAATATGGCATTATAGATGAGGGCCAGAGCCCGGCGCTTAAGGCCTCAGTCTGCACGGCTTATACGGATGATCATGGCCGAGTATTTTTTTATTTTCTGTGACATATATTTCAAGTGAGGATGGAAATTTAGCTTCATATCTAAGACGATTCCTAAATACTTGATTTCTGGGTATAATTTTATGGAGGTGTTGTCAATTTTGATAACCGGTGGTCTTCGTAGTTGAAGCGTTCCCTTGAGCAATATAGATTTGGTTTTCTCTCCCGAGATCTTTAGTCGGTGAATGGCTGTCCAATCCTGGAGCTTAGTTAGTGCACAATTTGCTCTCTCCTCTAAATCAGCTCTTGTGTCACCATGCACCACCAAAACCAAATCGTCAGCAAACGCAAGGGGTTGAGTCATCCCCAAGTCCATCCCAAGGAACTCGTCCAGGACGATGGACCAAAAGAAAGGCCCCAGGACCGAGCCCTGGGGACAGCCTCGGGAGACCTGGCTAGTGACAGACTCGTACCTGGTACTAACATGGACAGTGCGGTGTCTCAGGTACTCCTTGACACAGCTATAAAGGTTGAGCGGTGCTTTGGCTTGTCGGAGTCTTCTGAGAATACTTGGCCACCACAGCCGATCAAACGCTCCAGCAAAGTCAACTGTGATGGCTAGCACATACTTGCCTTGAGTGCTTGAAACAGTAGATATTAATTTAAGAAGAGCATCTTCAGTGCTGCAACCAGCTTTGAAACCGTACTGAAGTGGAGAAATGAGGTTTTCTTTAGAGTAGCATTTTGACAACCTGCTGAGGAGAAGCCTTTCCAGAAGTTTGCCTAGGACTGGCAAGAGAGCAATTGGCCTGTAAGATTTTGGCTCTTCAGGTGGTTTGTCTGGGTTCTTCAAGATGAGTTTAAGGCATGCCTCCTTCCAGATAGCAGGAAAGTGGCCTTCCATTAGGCATCTGTTGAAAGTGGCGAGCATGGTGTTAGGGAAGTAGGTTGCAAATTTCTTGATAACATCCACCTCCAGGAGGTCATTGCCAGGAGTTTTATTTTCTTTAGTTTTGTCCAGTGCAGCTTTTAGATCGTCATTTGTAAATGGTTCTTCAGTATTTTCTGTTGTATAAGAATCGTTAGCGGTAACAATCTGTAGTTGCTCTTCAGTTAGCTGTGCATCATCTGTTGGAAAGAGGGCATTTAGCATGTTATGGACAGAGTCTTCCCACGTGAAGGTGGAAGAACCATCAGGTTTTACAGTTGTACTGAGGACTTCACCTCTAGGGAGTTTGTTCACAACGATACGATAGACAACTCCCCAGGGGTTATCATTTCCTGTGATCGAGACCAGATTCTGCCATGAGGCTTTTTTGCAGCGTCTAATCATGGTAGTGTAACTGTTCCTTAAGAATCGGTAACTGTCTTTTGCGGCTTCGACCTCCAAGGGTGGGAGGTGAGCACGGGCTCTCTGAAAAGTTTTACGAGCTTGGTGGACTCTCTTCCTCATATCTTGTAGTTCAGCATTCCACCAAGGGACTGCGTTTTTGAAGGGCCTTCTCTTGGGGATTGCCATAGCACAGGCCTCTTTGATGGTCTTGGAGAGGGAAACTGCACAGTCCTCAGAGGTGATGTGATTCAGTTGTGAAGAATCTTCATGAAGTCTTCTTACAAGTTCGGCTTGAAAGCGTGGCCAGTCAGCTTTCTTTGTGCAGAATCGCACTACATCCCTTGGTATTGGGGGAATACGATCCACGGAGCGGCCAAGAGAATAGGTGATTGCTCTGTGATCAGAAGTGGTCCATGCTTCATTAACCTTCCACTTGCTGAACTTTCCAGAAATAGTCGGCGTGGTCAGGGTGATGTCGATGGTACTTTCCCAGAGGGTGCTACTGTATGTGGGGAGATTTCCAGGCTGGTTGAGTACTTGTAGTCTGGAGGCAAGGATGAAGTTTTCAAGTTCCTCCCCATTTCGAGTGACCGTACGATCAGGTGTTTGACTATGCCACAGGGGAGAGCGACAATTCGCGTCCATGGCTATGAGTAGCTTACCCCCTGGGAGAAGGTCAAGTGCTGTTTGTATTATGGCGATCGCAATTGAGATGTCTTCACCAGGTCTGCTATAGAGTGAGAGCAGATGTAAGGATCCCATGGCAGTAAGAACTTGAGCACAGGCACTAAAGGATGTACAAAGTGGAGCTACTTTAGTTACAGAGATTTCAGTGTTACTGACTAGGATTGCGGCCCGTGGTGCATCTGTAGTACCTTGAATGATTTTGTATGAAGCTGGATAACCTGTGACCTTACCCTTGTAGGCATAAGGCTCCTGGAGCATAATTATGTCAATATTTTCTTCCTCTGTTTTTAATTTAATTTGTTCAACCACTGCTCTGGCATGCTGTGCATTTATCTGCAAGAAATTCAGCTTCTTCTGTGTTGGTGGTTGGGTGGACCGTCTATCCATAATTGGTTCTGTCTTGGTATATTCCCTTAAATTTTATATATACAGGGCAGTTTGCATCCCTGACGGAGTGCAGGTGGGGTATTTTAGACCGTTTGCAGTTTGCACAAGCTGCTGGTTCCTCCCTTTTAGGGCAGTCTTTGAACTCATGTCCCTGCTGGGTACAGTGACCACACGTTGGGACCCGTTGGTTGCAGGTGTGCGATGTGTGCCCAAATTGCAGACACCTGAAACATTTGGGAACTGGAACGTACTCCTTGAATCGGTGGCTTCCCCATCCGATGTAGATTCTCTCATGTTGGCTAATAACCTTCCACGCTCTGGGGGAAAGTTCGACTACCCAGTTTACTGTAGCAGCTGACTTAGACTTCGTGATATGTTTTGGTATAATGTCAGCATCAACGTCGTCCTCTGCTGTATGCGCGCTAAGGTTTTTGTAGTATATTTCCTCCTTTAGCTCTTGAGGAGTAGTACTCTTGTCCAGACCGAAGAGGATAATGGAAAGTCCTTTTCGTTTTGGCGTTTCTGCCTTCAATCCTATGTTGGAGATTTCTGAACTCTCTAGTATAGTTTGTGCCTCCTCCCTAGTATCCGTTTCAATGATAACACCAGGCATCCTGGTTTTTCTTATGCTTTTGATCTTTAGGGTTTTCGTGTGCTCCTTGAGGTTGCTAGTTAAGACATCCTTAACTGCGTCGCTAGTTGTTAGTTGCGTATCTTGTGTGGGTTTCACCAGGATAACATGCGATTTAGCTGTTCTTTTGTCAGATTTCCTGATAGTATTTTTTTGCACAGGGACCTCTTCGTTGAGCGATGAAGTGCCATTCCTCAACGCCTCGGTAAAAGAACGGGGGCGTTGTAGCATTTTGTTTTCCCGTTCTTGTGTGAGTAGGACTAATTTGGCCGACATTTTCTCGTTATCTGTATGCAGATGGTAAACAATGCCCTCCATTTTCGACCATATTCTAATAATGCCTGTGCGAGTGACAGCAGTGATTCTGTTGGTCTTCTTGGCCATATATTTCTCAAGGATGTCGCGCAGTTTTAGGAATTGGTCAATTGGGGTCCCCTGTAGTGGTTCTTCCTTGTCATCAGTGTTATCTGTATCCGATCCGCTGGATGTATCCCTACCTGGGTCCCCAGGTATATCCCTTACAGGGGGGGACTCTGTGCCAGATCTATGTCTCGTCCTTCTAGCTTTCCGCGTGCTTTTTTGCCTCTTTAGTTCTCTCACAGCTTCATCGTTCTCATGAAGGAGATTAGCATTTCTAGTGCGTCTGCCAGCGTCTGCGCGGTCTCTGTTCATATATTCAACGTCGGAATCTGACATGGTTTTAGTTCAGCGCAAAATTCCAGAAAAAAAAAAAAAGGGCAATACAATTTTTCAGGATTTCACAACTATAGTCTTTTAGAGAATCGCACAAGATTTTGTTTACTTTGCAAGATGGACATTCGCAATTAGTGAAATGCGGCAGTCAAGGTCACAACTGAAGGAATACAGTAGATGTGTTTACTCACTAAGTCCTGCGCCGGAGGGGAATGCTACACATTCTTGTCACACAAGGGGGTATACATTCCATTGTCACACGAGCCTCCCAAGTCAAGTGCAGGGTATTTGCGTGGCAACCACAGTGTAATTGGTGCCTCTCTATAGCCCTGCTGTCAGCCGCATGGTGACCAGTACGGTCTGGCAACAAAGGATACAGATAGAAAACGCAAATAACCTGCAAAGTTCCCAGTAAATGAGCAAAAGTTTCTCACCCTGAGATCCACTGTAGTAATTCTTCTAATTAGTACACTTTTCATTAACTAACAGGCACTGTAAACACATATTCAGAGACAAAACCCAGGAGCGCGGAAAACGTGCGTCCTACTGTGGCTTTACAGGTTCTGTTGGCAACTAATATGTTCAACTAATTTGTTGAGGATTTGCGTATAAAGTTGGGGTTTTGCGTGGGCCCTTCAGAAGTCGGGGCCCAGGGCACGCGCCCGGTGCGCCCGCCGTTAAATCGGCCTCTGCTTCCACCTCCTTCTAACAGCACAGAAATACTCCATTCCTGAGACATGCATTAAATGTTAGATACGATGCAAATAAAGCAAAACACCACTCTATTATTACCTCTCCTTCGATTAAATCAAGGCCAAGGCATTTATTTGATCTTATTTTCCGAATTGCAGCCTCCAACTCAACCATCTCAAAATCCTGCTCCATTACCTCACTTTGTAAAGTGGAAAGTGTGTTTAGGGGCAAACGGCACCAGGGGATTCCCCATCTCCAGGTGGTATATATTGTCTTTTGATACAGAACACCTGTAAAGGCCAGAGATTTGAAAGTATATGGTTATTGTTTACAGAGGCGGATTTAACGGCGGGCGCACCGGGCGTACGCCCTGGGCCCCGACTTCTGAAGGGCTACGCAAACCCCCAACAAATTAGTTGAACATTAGCATTAGCATTAGTAGAGGTATATGATGCAAGAAAGCAAGCTTATGCAGCATCAGCCAAAAAAAAAAAAAACACTCCCAATTCGCCCCTCCGTTCGTTCGAAATACTTGTCCAGCTGAGCCTTAAATTTATTTAGGCTATCAACTTCCACAACAAGGGATGGAAGTCTGTTCCAATAACCAACTACCCGCTGGCTAAAGGCAAACTTCCGCACATCTATCCTACATCTGTCTTTCTTCAATTTGAATTTATGCCCTCTCAGGTGATTATTTTGAGCAAGAGAAAGAATCCCATCGGCATTGACATGCTCAAACCATTCAAGGCTTTATACACCTCTATCAGATCACCACGCCGGTGCCTAGTCTCCAGACACTGTAATTTGCAAAACTTAAGCCTTTCTTCGTAAGAGCAACCCTTTGTTCCATTCACTAATCTTGTTGCCCTTCTCTGTACTCGTTCCAGCAGCTCTACATCCTTCTTGAAATGAGGCCTCCAGACCTGTACTCAAGGTGTGGCCTGACCATTGCCTTATACAAGATAATAACACCTCCTTATCATTGCTAGAAAAATTCCTGTATATCACTGACAAGGCACCATGAGCTCCTCTTGCAGCCTGTCTGAACTGCTCAGAAAACTTCATATCTGCCTGGACAACTGTTCCCAGGTCCTTTTCATTCTCTATCACTGTCAGTGTAGTACCACAGAGTTGATACGTTGCTCTGGGGTTACTGTTTCCCGTATGTAGTACTTTACATTTATCAATGTTAAACTTCATTTGCCAATTCTCAGCCCATCTGCTCAACCTTTCCAGATCCTGTTGCAGTAGCATAGTGTCATTAGTGTCCTTGACAACCCTGCCAACCTTCGTATTGTCTGCAAACTTGGACACTAAGCATGATATACCATCATCAATATCATTTATAAATACAGAAAACAATAATGGACACAATACTGAACCCTGAGGGACTCCACTAATAACATTAGTCCACGATGAGCAGTGTCCATTGATTACCACTCTCTGTCTTCTCCCCCTCAACCACCCCTCCCTTTATCCATAGCAGCAATTTGCCTCCACTGCCACACTGCTCCAATTTGTGCAGCAGTCTTCCATGTGCAACAGTATCAAAAGCCTTTCTAAGATCCAAGTATATAATATCAAAGTTATTCCCTGCATCCAGTTCTTTTGTGACTGCATCATAGTATCCAATCAAATTGGTCAGGCAAAACATCCCCTTAACAAAACCATGCTGTGTCCGAGCTATAACTGAAGTCTTGTCTAGATGACCCTACAGTGCTTCTTTAACCAGTGTCTCCATTAATTTTCCTGGAACAGAAGTTAAACTCACAGGTCTATAATTACTTGTGTCAGCCTTTGATCCTCCTTTGTGAATTGGGGTCACATTTGCACATCTCCAGTCTATGGGTACCTTCTCTGAGTCTCAAAGAAGCTCTCATAATTATGGCTAAGAGTTTGCTTATTTCCTTTGCTGCCTCCTTTAATATAACTGGATAGATCCCATCCACCCCGGGTGCCTTTTTTTATGTTTATCCTCAAATTGAGAATATTTCTCCTCCACTTTCCTCAGTTTTAGCATTAGCATTAGCATTAGTAGAGGCATTTGATGCAAGAAAGCAAGCTTATACAGCATCAGCCAAAAAAAAAAAAAAAAACAATTCCACTTCACCCCTCTGTTCGTTCAAAATACCTGTCCAGCTGAGCCTTAAACTTATTTAGGCTATCAACCTCCACCACAAGGCATGGAAGTCTGTTCCACCAACCAACCACCCGCTGGCTAAAGGCAAATTTCTGCACGTCTATCCTACATCTGTCTTTCCTCAATTTGAATTTATGCCCTCTCAGGTGATTATTCTGAGAGAGAGGAAGAATCCCATCAGCATTGAGCATGCTCAAACCATTCAATGCTTTATACACCTCTATCAGATCACCTTGCTGGTGCCTAGTCTCCAGACTCTGTAATTTGCAAAACTTAAGCCTTTCTTCGTAAGAGCACCCCTTTGTTCCATTCACTAATCTTGTTGCCCTTCTCTGTACTCGTTCCAGCAGCTCTACATCCTTCTTGAAATGAGGCCTCCAGACCTGTATACAGTACTCTAGGTGTGGCCTGACCATTGCCTTATACAAGGGAATAATCACCTCCTTATCCCTGCTGGAAAAATTCCTGTATATCATTGACAATACTCCATGAGCTCCTCTTGCAGCCCGTCTGCAC
Source organism: Mastigoproctus giganteus (assembly GCF_048544385.1). NCBI lineage: Eukaryota > Metazoa > Arthropoda > Arachnida > Uropygi > Thelyphonidae > Mastigoproctus > Mastigoproctus giganteus. Next base: position 102,540,723 of record NC_143585.1, on the reverse strand, counting down.
TGCTCAGAGAACTTCATATCTGCCTGCACAACCACCCCCAAGTTCCTTTCATTCTCTACCACTGTCAGTGTAGTACCACGGAGTTGATACGTTGCTCTGGGGTTGCTGTTTCCCATGTGTAGTACTTTACATTTGTCAATGTTAAACTTCATTTGCCACCTCTCAGCCCATCTGCTCAACCTTTCCAGATCCTGTTGCAGCAGCATAGTGTCAGTAGTGTCCTTGACAACCCTGCCTACCTTTGTATCGTCTGCAAACTTCGACTAATCGAACTAATACGTTCAACTATTAGTTCAAAATTTTGTGATTATTATTATGCTATTATTAATTATATTATACATATATTATATTTAAATTTTATTGGAAATAAAACATTAATAGTACATAATATATTTTACTTATTTAAAAAAATGGTTAACATGTATTTTTATTTTCCCTATCTCTCTTTTTTTTTAAGGGGCCTAATATTTTCTTCTGCGCCCGGGGTCTCAACCGACCTTAATCCGCTCCTGCTTGCACTTGAACCGTTCTTGTCAGAAAAGCTAATTTTTGGTATATGCTGGTGACCTCAGGTTCCTTATTCATTCAAATGCTCTTGACTCTGTAATAAAGATCAACCTGGAGATCCAAAAAGTAATGTTTGACCTAAATAATTATCTACATTACACTGGACTCCACGTAAATAAAGAAAAACTGGCACAACTTTTCTCGAAGAAGTATGTAGATTTGTAGAAGATGATGTCCGTTTCTTCATCGATCCTTATCGATGAAGGATCTGAGCGTAATCTGGGTCAAGACCTCAGTTTCATTTATCACTTCAATGACCTAAAAACAAATTTTATGCTATTCACTGGCGCCTAAGTAAGAATTAATAGGGGTCACAAACCAAAAGCTACTAGTACAATACCTCTTAATGTGTGTTTACCCGTCATCCTTTATGTACACACATACTTTGAAAAATTCCTCATCATTGATTCCTGGACAAACTTTTCTCGACCAGACGTGACACATCTCATCAAGAAGAGGCCTAGCATCGATCCATGGACTTGACCATTAATCTTGGACTCCCGGTTTTGACCACCCCCACTGTTCGTTCTGATGGACTACTGGACCAGCCTTCAGTCTGGATGCGACAAAGACTCACCAAATGGAGTCCCAATGATGGCACCTGAACTAGACCTTACTGAACATGACCCATCCACCATAGCAGCACTCACACTGCTGGATTTCCAGCAAGTTGTCGGCTGCAACTGACTGGCCGTGCTAGCTGTACCTACCCTGAACTTGCGGGGTATATCTCTCTCTCATTTTTTTTTTTTTTTTTTCCCGGCTTTCTTCTGTTTCCTGCCATCCGTTCTTTACTCCCCCCCCCTATTTTTCTCTTACAGAATGATTTTTTTTTTTTTTTTTTTATTTATTATTATTATTTTTTATTTTTATTTATTTTTTTTTTGTGGGGAGGTGGTTTTCGTCCACCCGCCACCCCACTCTTCTCTCTGGTGAGGCGTTGGGCATGCCACACTGTCATCAGGGGCCATCTTCTCTATTGGCCCCTTTCTTCTGTTTCCTACTCTCCAGTCTTTTTGCCTTCCTCCCTTACTTATCTCTTGCACAACGTTTTTTTTTTTTTTTTTTTTAGTTTATATATATATATATATATATTTGTGTGTGGGTGTGTGTGTATATATATTTTTATATACACACACACTCATGCCCCCACAGGTCTAAATCTAAAAACATCAAAATTACTGCCCGACCTATTTGGCCCTAGAACAAGTTATCAGCGAACAACCCTACGCTCTGTTAAAATTACAACCGTTGCTCAAGAAACAGCGATCATCTCATTCTTAAATCTGGTCCTAGCCACTGAAATCCCAGGAAAGTAGGTGGCAGGACCCGCCAGAGTACTCTAGCTACAGTGGTACACCCGGTCAGCCTCCCCGTGGCATGGTGTGGTAACGTCGGGTCCCACTAGGGGCTCGGCGGCTAATAGACCGGAGGAACAAAGGGCACAACACAATACACAGCACATGACCCCCACACACTTCAAATCTCTGGCCCCGATACAATGTACACCCGCGGAGATGGGAGAAATCCCAGGAGCCGTTAGACACTAACATACCTTATACCTTATACCTTATATACCTCTCATCTGCATCTCCAACGTACCAAAAGCGTGTTCATGCGTTACAGTCCTGGATGATAAGTTTGAATTGGCGCTTGAGCAATGTTAGCAAACAGATGCATCCATCTGACAATAACAATATTGTGTCTTATGATCCTACAAGGGGGGGGCAGAGAGAGAGAGAGAGAGAGAGAGAGAGAGAAAAATCGGTTTAGAAGCAGACTTACAAACGTTAGATATTTTAATATATTATTCCCAAACAACGTACTGAAATACTGTAATTCATCTCAAATTATTTCGATTTTTTTTTCCCGAGAGAAAATACAGGATGTCAATACTGCAGAAAATATATCAATTTCTCCAACTCTAGACTTCCGTCGATTATTTCCAACGACTCTGCGTTTTAACCTAAGAGCTTGTTTGATTGAATAACCTTTCTCTCAGTGTCTCCAGATTATCTCCTACGAACTGTCAAAATATCTGAAGAGACATTTGTCTGGCAACCTGCATAGAAATTGTGTATGTGTAATGATAATTTGTTATTTTGGACATTATTTAAACAATATATTGCACAACTGAAAAATTGTTAGAGAATGAACACCCTTCTAGAAAAATTGCTGTCCAAGGGTGAAAAACTGTACTAAACTAATAAATAAATGTCGCAAAGCAAGGATGGAGAAATAAGAACTTTATCGAATTCTGGAAACCCGATGTACAAAAAGACGAGGACTGCTAATGTATACATCCTAACCAGTTAGGATTATTTTAAACCTTTGTATAGTTAGACAAATGTCTGCTACCAAGCTGTTGTGCATTGATCAAATAAATGGAAATAGCCAAGGTAATTGAGTCTTCTGTGTTGTACGCATTGTATGCGAGCTTGCGTTGTTGTGCAATAGCAGTACACCGCATCTCAACATCCCAGAGTCTTTCTGCGAATTGGGTCCCTAATAGAGCTCATTCGAAATTCACGGTATCAACGGATTTTTTTTTTTTTAAATGCATGAGATGAAAGATTCAGAAAATCCATTTCAGCTGAATCTAACCTTACATGAATTCAATGGAAGAACCAAGGTGCTTTCACTGAATTCATCTGGGTTTAGATTCGAGTTGAAAGTAATGGACACATGATTCCATTTCTGATGATGCAGAGGTTGAACGTGATGCACATTACGACAACTATCTTTTTACACAGTGGGTTTCCAGAATTTCATAAAAACGGGGACAAGTATATAAATATTTTTGATTAAAATTAAATGCTATGTTCACGTTGGTTTTCTGCTTACTACTACCCTTCCCCGCCTATTTTGTGATGTACTGCCTCACATTTTTGTGAGATAAATAAGCCGAAAACCGACCTAAACTTGAACCTGAAATTGTCTACAAATGGACTTGTAGGTGCTTGATGTTTTCTTCATATGGTATGTATTATGACACTTGATTTTTTTAATGAATTCTAAGAATCGCAGTAGTTCGCAATCGCTTTCTTTTTCTTACGTTTTTAGATGTTTTTTTTAAGCATCTTTGGTAATATTACGTCACTTTATAGCCTTCATTGTGTGTGATATGTCTGTGAGTTATCTCCGCGAATTATTTCTGGCAAAAAAAAAAAAAAAAAAACGGGAATTACTCGTAGGGGACCCTCCATTACTGTCTTTCTGCCTGAATTCGCATTGATGGAAGAAACTTTGAAGAATTAGGCTTATCTAAACCCAGATTTCTTCAAATGAATAACAAGCGACAAGCATCCTAAATCATGCATCCTAAATGTGCAGCAGCACTTATATTTTAAAAAATAATAGTAAAATAACACATACTCTAGCTTTCCAATGCATTTTCGAGTTGTATGTGAGATGATACTGAAAAAAAATATATAATAAATAAATAAATAAATAAAAAACAAATTTAATTTAGATGGAGTTTAATTATAAAACATGCAATTACATCTTAACTACAGCAATGTGAAAATCAAGAGGCTGTTCAAGGTCACTCACCAGACCTCGATAGTTAACACACAGTGGGAAGCGAAGTAAGTGATCTTGAGCCATCCGTTGTCCACCCCCCCCCCCGTTTTTGAGGGCAGTTTTTCACATTTTTTCATAAAATCTGTTTTTATTTAATTATTTTCAGGTGCTGAT